>NC_043705.1:128739354-128835584 GCF_006229205.1 Suricata suricatta | reverse complement strand
TGGTATCTGTCCTCTGCCTGATTTATTTCACTTAGCATGACACCCTCAAGGTCCATCCACTTTCCTACAAATGGCCATATGTCATTCTTTCTCATTGCCATGTAGTACTCCATTGTGTATATATACCACATCTTCTTCATCCAGTCATCAGGTGATGGACATTTAGGCTCTTTCCATGATTTGGCTATTGTTGACATTGCTGCTATGAACATTGGGGTACATGTGCTCCTATGCATCAGCACTTCTGTATCCCTTGGGTAAATCCCTAGCAATGCTAGGGTCATAAGGGAGTTCTATGGATAGTTTTTTGAGGAACCTCCACACTGTTTTCTAGAGCGGCTGCACCAGTTTACATTCCCACCAACAGTGTAGGAGGATGCCCATCTCTCCACACCCTCGCCAGCATCCATAGTCTCTTGATTTGTTCATTTTAGCCACTCTGACTGGTGTGAGCTGGTATCTCAGTGAGGTTTTGAAATAAAATTAGTCATTAGAATTATTATTATTAGAGTTACTATTTTGAAATGCATAGAAGTAGAAGCTGATATCACAGGTAGCTTTTGAAAATTCTGTCTTATGAATCAGATGAAGTATTGCAGTTACTGAATTTTGGTTTTGTCTTACATGTTCTATGATAAACACAGCTGATATATAAGGAGAACTATAATAAGTAAATACTAAGGGGCAGAGGATGTTAGTTCTTTATATTTATTATTAGAGTAAAATGTTCAAAAGGATACATCAACGATGTCTATAAAAACATCATTGACTTAGTACTTAAATTTTTCATTAGAAATTTACCATAGAAAGCAATCTTTATGAGTACTTAAAAAACCACAGAATGGAGACATTCTTGTCATTTACGGAAGAGCATTTAAATTCAAAATGAATTTGAGAATTTCCGGACAAAATCAGCAATTCTTAAATTAAAAATTAACAGAGAAAGATGCAGTGAAGAAGACAAACAAATAAAAAGAATTTGGCAAAACAGTATTTACAAGCAATGAGATCTCATTAACCATGAGTTATCAACATTAATGCAAAAAATAATGAGAGATGTATTCTCATAATATAAAAATAACTGCATGAAGTATTAGAAGGTCAGAATTGTAGTCAGTACTTTCATAGGTATACTAAATATCTCTATTCTGTTCTAGTTTCTAAAACTTGGGATAAATAATTTGGGAAATTGTAAAGCACAATAATTAAAAGGATTAAATGATTAAAGTGCAAATTATTTATTAGGACTAAAGGACTTCAGATTATTCAACCAGAAGTTGATTAGTCTCTTGATAATGATAGAATACCTCACATCCTTTACAGAAAAACCGAACCTTTATGAAAACTTGAGCTTTCATGTCTGTTTATAATTAGTATTGATGCCATGACTGATTTTGCTCTAACTAAAAAGAGTGGTTGCAGCAGCAACAGGGACCTACTACAATGATGAAAACGTGTTGCTCAAAACCCACACTGTGTGCTAGTTAAGATGCTGTGCATGGTACCTACAGTTGCACATTGTCTTCTACGCTCACTGAATTGGCTGGTATGCTAGCTCGTCCTGCAAAATCACTGGGAAAACATTGTCAGGTTCTGTCATACTGTACCACTGACTACCTTTGCTGTCATTGCTGTCCCTCTTTAAAGGGCTCTACTCTTCACAGGCTGCTCTCTCAGACCTTAGGCCTCTACATGTCCAGGGCTTGGCACAACAACGTTCTGTCTCTTTATCGGAACCTTGGAATCTGATCATCCAGAGTGAACTCTGAGGCAAAGAGCATGCCATGGCAACCTGGATTCACCACCTGAACCACGGGACACAGAAAATTATTTGTGTGACTATTCTCCCAATTCAAGGATGGTACTAGTATGCATGCATAGGAAGTTTTCATTATACGTAATGGACAATTTAAGGCATTAAAGCTTGATCCTCTTAGGATCTCTGGTGGTGAAATTTTAGGTTTCTAGGCCAGTTGCAACTTCTTTCACGCAATCATTAATCCTCTAGATATATTCACAATCTAAACTTGTGAAGCCCTGTATAAGAGTTTACATAAATTAGTTGGTGGGACCCAAACAAAATACCATGCTGATTTTAAAATAGATCATATTTTGAAAATATTGCAAAGAAACAGAAGACAAGTTTCCATGCATTCTGTCACTTATGACCTGTTTGACTTTGACAAGTTGCCAATTCTCCTTGAGTTTTGTTTTTCTCTTCAGTAAAATAGGAATGCTTGTCTCACAGTATGTTATTAAAATCACAAGGCGCCATTTTTGCAAAAGGGATATTATAAGTTAAAAATCACTTTTAAAATAACATCATTTCCTTTAAGCTTCCATCTAAGGTAGAAAGTCTCCTCTTAAGCATGCTTGAACATTCAGTATCATTTTATTTGGAGAAACCACCGGTAATTAGTTAAGATGTTAAGATTTGGAATTCATTGTCACAGCTTGTACTTTCTAAGCTCTCACCCATATGAACTGCATTCATTTCCTTTGCACAGCTTGACCTTTTCTAATTAATGCACAGAACTGCCTAACTGCAACTTGCATTGACATGCTGTGCCTATCAGGAATTGAAAAAGCTCCAGTTTATGAATTTCAAAACACTTGCATTGATATATATACATATATATATATGTGTATATATATATATATGTATATGTATACATATATACATATATGTATATGTGTATATATATGTATATATAAATTTGAATATATATATGTGTATATATATATGTATATATATATATATATATATATATATATTCAAATTTTTAGTTTGTTGGATAGTACCCAAATTATTCTTAGTCCATTATTTTATACTTTTCAGAAGCGAATATTTTCTTTTTTTTTTTAATTTTTTTAATGTTTTTTATTTATTTTTTGAGAGACAGTGCTAGAAGAGGAGGGGCAGAGAGAGAAGGAGACACAGAATACAAAGCAGGTTCCAGGCTCTGAGCTGTCAGCACAGAGCCCGATGCAGGGTTCGAACCCACAAACTGTGAGATCATGACCAGAGCCAAAGCTGGACGCTTAACCAACTGAGCCACCCAGGTGCCCCAGAAGTGAATATTTTCTGGACTATTTCTTAATATTCTTAAATTCAAACTAAGTGAATAATTTTGTTCTTTAAATTCTTCTTTTAAAATGGTGGATGCATGTACTGTTTTCTAACAAATGAGAGTGATACATTTAAACTAACAATCTGACATTAATAAAAATTGTTGGGGTGATCTAATAAATGGGATAACCTAGAGCTATTTTAAGTAATAGATCTCATGTAATTTTCTTTTCAATTTCCTTTTATTAATATATTGTTAGTGTAAAAGTCATCTTTTTTCTTAGTACTCCATAGTCCAGTAAATGATTAGATATAATTTTTAAAGAAAATGGATTGTAGGTTCAAAAGAATCTACCACAGAGCATAAACCACAATTACTACACAAGTTCAGGGATCTTTAGGATCACGTAATGAGCTACTTTTCTGCATAGCTCATAGCCTCTCACCTCCTCCGCTTTCCATATGGTGTGAGTCAGCCTATGTGTTTCTACCAAGGCCTTTCTGGCATCTATCCTAGAATTCAGACCAAAAATTCTCAAGAACACCAAGTTATCAAAAAGCAATCACAACCCAGAAGTTTTGTAAGTACCTATTTCTTTCCTCTACCTTGTTATTACTAACCAAAATGATAACAGATGACCCAAGGAAATGCACCAAGTTTAATTTATGACTTGTATTATTCCCTGGGACATCCATATTTACACTTACAGTTTAAGAAACAATTCAATAAATAAATCTTTCTTAAGCAGAAAAAAATTCCAGGTTATAATACTAAAAACAAAATACCAGGTTGCTGAGAGCTGACACTTATCATGCCCTTTCCTTAGAAGAATATCCACAGCTGGGAGAGAGATACCTTGAGAGTAGGCAGGGAGGTAATTGTCTGCTATTTTAGATGAGATCAGCAAATTTCAAAAGAAAAATATGAGTACTGCACAGTTTATAAGAAGAGGAAGCTGAACATCGCATCCAAAGTCTGATCCTCTTTTGAGAGGATGATGGAGAGAAATGGTAACATCTTTAGATGGAGGGAGAAGGTAAAAAAAAAAAATTAATGCTTTGCATTTCAATCTTCAAAGCTTGAATACTTTGGGAAGACTGAGCATATTATATTTCCAAAGAAAAAATAGGTAATGAAACAGTATATAGAAAATATAATTTAAGAATTATATTTGTAGTCTCTCTCTCTCTCACACACACACAGACACACAGACACACACACACAATCCATATAACTTGGTGTTACAAGTCTACGTATATGAAATTAGTCATATTTAATGTTCACCTTGGAGGACTTGTGTCCCCAGCTGAATCTTTCTGTTCCTTAGAATCACTACCCTGAAAACCCTTCCTTAGTGCTTGCCTCTGGGCATCTGCTTGAGAAGACTCACATGAGCTTACCATACAGCTTGGCAACGACAGTATCTCTGTGGTTTCTGCCATGATCCTTTCCTCCAGCCCGGACCTTCTGCAGCCGATGACTACCCCTCAGGGACAGCCGAAGGACCCTCTGGGAAGCCACTACTAACAGGGTCCCTTTTGGAGCCCCATTCCAGGACACGGGTATTGTGTTGGATCTCTCCCAAAGCTGCCCTCTGTAAGGTGGGAGAGTGGTGCTGAGCTGCATGTAGAGCTGGTAAATTGGATCTTTCCACAGTTCCCACAAATTGTCACTTAGGTTTCTAAGCAGCATTGTGCATTCCATTGCCAAATTCAAAATTCCATTCCAAATTTGTGAAAGCAGACTTTTCAGCTTTTCCCTTTCAATCTTTTCTTGTAATGTCAACCAACCAATGGAGATAGTAAGAAAAACAAAAAACAGAAACTACTTTCCAAAAAGAAAAGCATGATTTTATTTTCTAGTGCAAGAACAAAAACTCTTTAGGCACAAAGCTGTAGAGATTTATATTCTATCCAGACATGTGTCTGCTGTTTTTTTTTTTTTTTTGTCTCCTAACACCCATCCAAAAAAAGGGAATTTTTGAAATAAAAATAAAATGTCACTCTCAGTCTTTGAACATAATCTGACAAATATCAATATTACTAAACCATAATATACTAATATCAGTATTAAAATTAAACATGACTTTATTTCTACTCTGAACAATGAACAGGTATTTGCTTTGGATTTATGTAACAAATGGCCATTTCTGGGTTGTTTACCTAAAGTAATAAAATAATTTTCTCAAATCACAGATTAGAAAGAATAGTGAGAGGAAAGTCCAGGAAAAAAATGCAATATATTCTAAGTTAAAATAGTTATCCTTGAAATTATGGAAATAAGTACAATTTATATATACTTTTCAATGCTCTACAAAAAAAATACACTAACATGATAAAAGAATGCCACTTAAATGTGTTTGCATATTTACATTTTTAAGATTGTGAAAAGGTAGATGGGAGAGGTGTGTGCAATTGTTTTTTCCGATGCTGTCTTACGTCTTACATTGCCCTTCAGCATTCAAATCTGTGGTGTGGACCTAGGGTGAAGGATGCGTGCTCTCAAACTGGAGTCTCCATTTCCACTCTAATTCTTACTGTACACCCTGGCATTGCATTCTTTGGGCTTCTGATCTAGCATCTGAAAACAGTTGCAGCTAAATGGTTGAAAAGTTTTTTGCATATTAATACATGTAAAGTTTTAATTACGTAAGCTGGGGATTATCAAGATGATGGAGGTTACTGGCTGGGTGCTTAGGACCATGTGTGAACTTAGGATCTTACAGTGAACCTGTCCTCCGCTGTCTGCTATTGGAAGATAAGCACTGTGCACTCAAATCTTCCCGTCATCCTGAACTTACTGAACATCTCTGGGTTGAAATGTGGCATTCTTTGCTCAGTCCTCAGGGAAAAGTAAAATTAAATGTATAATGAGTACAGATAATTTCTGAAGTTCCTACAGAATTCTGTTTTCATATTAAAAGTATTTCCTTCTAAGGCAGTTGTCACAGGCGGGGCGGTGTCGTTCCTGATAGTCTATGTTACAAGCGTCGTTTCATATGACCATGTATTTATCTGGCACCATGTAGACCACTGCAGTCATGTCACTGTACTCTCTGGAGACATTGGCTTCCTTCTTCCTTCAGCAATTTGTACAAGATTCTCTGTATTGACTTTCAGATCAACTTAAAAAAAAATCTTCTGCTTTCTCTGTGACTTTTTTTTCCTTTTCATTAGCTAATTTACCTGATATTCTTCAAATCCTCAGCATGATCAGGTAGCAGCCTCTCTTGGGTACCATTCCCGCAGTGATGCGCAGTCGGCTAAGCTCTGGATGGGAAACTGAAAACCCCAAGGAGCCTGTGCTTGTCCAGCAGAGCAGCGAGAGCGGCCCCTTGTATTTCTCCCATTGGATTTGCTCTTCTTCAATTAAATGAGGCTGGAGTTACAAATAGGGTCCTCACTGCTCAGCCATTCAGCTGAGAAACTACTTTGCAATAAAAAATCCACAGGTAAAATAAGAGTGATCTTTTATGTTTGTTTAATAGTTTCTCAGGAGACAGGATTAAGACAAGCTGTGATAATGCTTAGAAGTAAGAGAATTGGTAAGAAAACCAGCAGAAGAAAAATACTACTTTTTCTGGATTTCTTAGACTGTCATCTGTGGCAGTTCAATGCCCTAGGTAGCCTCTGGCTTAAGACCAATTCACTGTGGCATATGCGAATCTCTGCAAAAAAAAAAGTAGAAGTTTCTCGAAGAGAACTAAATACAGATACACAGATAGTTCAAAATATATGAGGATCAGTAGTAGTTGGAACTCAGCAGATAACACTGCTCTTACAGTGGCAAATAGTAAAGGAGTTAACATTTTCATTGGTGCCTTTGTTTCCAACCTTATCAGAAGAGTCATGCCCTTTAAATTTTGAAGTTACACTAAGCCTTGCATTTGAGAGAATATCCAACCTAGGGTTTTCCATTTTTAACATTACCTCAATGAAGCCAGGATGAGCATCATTGCTCTGATGACCTGCATATCTATATAATTTCATGTAATTACATTGATATTGACAACTGATTTATTTTTTCAGTCTTTCAAATCTGTGACTAAAGGCATCTTCAGAAAACGTTGCTGCTTGCTAGTTACTAAGTGATATATATTCTAAGTCACTACAAGGTACTTCTGCATATGCAGCTGTATTATAATTTCCTATCTTTGCTCTCTCCCTAATCCTACCAGATCACTTCTCTATAGCTCATTATAGATACTCCGTGCATGTAGGTCTTGGTGTGTGGGTTGGATTATTCTGACTGATTACATATATAGAAGGAGGTAGAAACACTGGAGGGTAGTTTTTGATGGAAAAAAATCCTCTAGTATTAGGGTTCAGTTCCTATTGTAGTTTATTTTCCTGATAATCAAGGGTCAGAATTTCAAAGAGTCAGGAAAATAGAGCACATTAGTAGGGGTTAGAAAATAGAGCATGATACAGGCATATTCTACAATTTAAAAAATGGAGCAAAAATAGGAGAAGTAATATAGCACAAAAACAAGAAAACAATCGGAGAAATGATGGGATGTTAAGGCAGATGAATGTGTCTCTAGAAGGCGGAATGATTTCCTGGGTTGGGCTTCTAAGGGAGGTATGTGGGGGAAGCATGACAAAGTGGTGATTTCACAGAAACCTGGGCCAAGCAACAGTATGCACATGAACCGCATGTCTGTTACAAAAGGATCTTTACTTTCAGGAAACAAGCAATTATCAGGGTGAACCTCATAAAGCCACAGAGGTCATATAATTATATTTAACTTAGAAAAAAGGTGGATGTCCATCAACAGGGCAATATTTGAATAAATTAAAATGAAAGGAGAATTATGCAACCATAGATTATAAATCATCCACATGCATTAGGGTATATGCAGAATTATGGATCCATATAGTATTTTTTATCCATATCTGTCGATGGAAGTAAATGCTTAGGGTGTTTTTTTTTTTTCCAACTGGCAAAAAAAAAGTTTGGAAGGTATTACTTCATACATATAATTATCTTTTCGTGAAAAAAGTTTTTAAATATGTCTAAAGAGAGTGAAGGAAAGAGAAAAAAAGAAAGGAAGGCATCAGACACTAAATTTCAAGGCCTGAAATGAACCTTCTTGGTGGGAAGGTAAGAGAAAGTTGGTGAACTATCATATATGAAGTATATCCCTTATTAATGTCCCTTATTAATAATATTTACTTACTAAAATTTAATAAAGATTATGTGAAAATATAAAAAATCAAATATCGCCCCAATTTTATTACTTACTTTTAGCTTTATTCATGGGCTTTGTGATATAGAATCTTTCAATTTCTTAGCAGTGAATCTATCAAGTTTTACTCTCCTTGGATTTTATGTTTTAAGATGTCTTCAAATTATTTCAATATTAGCATTTTATACTCGGTTTGTTTTGGCATAAATTGAGGGCATGTCTAATATTTGACTATAAATAATTGCATCAAATCTGTATAATCTCTGCATTCAGGTGACATTATTATAAATATTTTTTTCATAATAAACAAAGTCACTTCCAAATTTAAACCATACATTTCTTACATATCATATTTTTCACGTATAAGCTTTCTCTGTTCACGTTCCCATAACAAATGACTATAGATCGAGTGACTTAGAGAATAAACTTTATTTCTTAAAGTTCTGAAGGCAGAGAAGTCCAAAATCAAGACACCTACAGATGCAGTGCCTGGTGAGGATTTACTTCCTAATTCATAGATGACATTCTTTTTCTTCCATCCTCACAAGGCAAAAGGACAAGAGGGCTCACTAGGGTCTCTTCTTTAAGGCACTAATCTCGGGTGCCTGGGTGGCTCAGTCGGTTAAGCCTCCGACTTCAGCTCAGGTCTTGATCTCACGTTTGTGGGTTCGAGTTCTGCGTCAGGCTCTGTGCTGATAGCTAGCTCAGAGCCTGGAGCCTGCTTCCGGTTCTGTGTCCTACTCTCTCTGCCCCTCCCCCTCTCATGCTCTGTTTCTCTCCGTATCAAAAATAAATAAAACATTAAACAAAAAAAAGTTCAAGGCACTAATCTCATTCATGAGGACTCCACCTTTGTGATCTGGTCACTCCCAAGCTCTCCACTTCCTAACATCACCATGGTGGAGATTAAAGTTTCAAATATGTATTTTGAGGGGATATAACATTTAGTCCATAACATTGCCATATATTTAAAAGTTACAAGAATTATTAAAGTAACCACTGAATTTAAAAAAAAAACACAGCAGTTCTTTTATGTGTATCAGAAAAAGTTTTATACTTAATTTATACATTTTCTAAAAAAATACTCATGTTAAATATTATTTGGGTGATGTGTGTATATGTGTGTGTGCGTGCACTAATATTAAAGAAGGTTAAGAACTAGGGTAGAAAATTTAAATGATTTTTATGGCTAAGGGTACACTGCTACTGCTTATGATTTCTCACTTGAAGGATTATTAATGAATATGAAAGTGTTACCAAATTGAATCTATAATGATCTTTTACAATCTTCCATTTTAATTCTCTTTGTGGAGTTGTAATTTATATTTTATTATGCATTAAAATTAATAATAATACATTTTAGACATTTGTTACACTTGGATTAATATAATTATGCCCTCCTATAACAAATGCTACCCACCATAGTCCTTCAACCCCATTCATCCTAAAAAAATACATGGTGTATATACATATATATGTATATGTGTGTGTGTGTGTGTGTGTGTGTGTGTGTGTACACATATATATAGATATATGGGCTAAAGTTTAATTTTAGGTTACAAAATGATGTATAGATAGTATCCTTTCCTTGTGTTGAAAATATAATCAACTTGCTGGGTCCCATTCAGATGAATTAGTTCTTCATAAGCTTTGATGGGGATATCACTTAGTAGATTAATGTCACTTCAGCCCATTACACATAATAGTGGTCAAATCAATTCACTAAAACTTTGACCACATTCTGGATAGTAAACCAAGGAAAAATTAATCAGCTTGGTACTGTGCATCATATTATACTTAGAAGTGAATCATATGAGTGTAAATTATGCAAATTAGGACTGTGCCATTTCAAAATACTGGCAGGTTTTCTGTACAGTATAACCATTGTAAATTCTATAATTATTAAAGTGTTTCATTATTCACCAACTCTGTTATAAAAATATCAAATGGTTATAATAAATTGTGCAATCATGTACTTCATAATTGGAGAAAGTATACCTTGATATATTTGTTAATGAAAGCAGTTTAATTGCAACTATAAGAAATCAAGGTATTTGCAAGTCAGTTTGGTAAAGTAATCCAGTAAAATAGGTGAGCAATACAAATATAACTATTTAGATAAATTTCAGTCTATTAAACTATCAGTAGAGAAGATATTATAAAATTAATCAAAACAAAACCATCTTAAATTGTGCTCAGAACATATCTCTATTTATGCATTAGGTTGTAAACCAAAATATTGATAGTTTCCACTGTTTCTGACTAGTTAACTTTACTTCAGACATATATAAACATAACAGCCTGGAGCAAGTGGGGAGAATATGGTCAAAGACCCTGTATTTCTAAGTCCAGATTTGTCCCCTGTTTTCTGTAAAACTTTCAGCAAGTTACATAATCAAAAGTAATATTTTTCTTAAAGTGTAAACAGAAATATATGGATAAACTTAATATCTGAATAAATTGTGGAATGGTAGAGAAACCAATGAAAAAAAAAGACAATTTCCCTAAACTCTTGACATCCATCAGAGAGAGTGTTTTAACACTACTAACATAAAAAAGAATATCAGTTAAGTGTTGCTTTTCACATTGCCTATTGTTTTTTCATTATCAAATTATAGTTTGAATATGTGCTATATTTGTGTAACTCTTGTGTTTCATTACCATCTTTTGTAATCCATCCAACCAGCCTTCCATTTATTTATTCATCATTGGTAATAGAGGTGTATCCTGAAATGTTTATGCCATTCTCCTTGAACATTCTAATAAATGCTGATCTACCCACATTGCCTCGAAATGTATTATGACTGATTTACTGAGAATGCAGAGATAAAAGCCTAAATACCGAATATTTGACTAAATAGATTCTTGAAAATCAAAAATAAAATGCCACATAAATTAAAAAAAATAATACATACTTTTTAAGGGAAAATAATGGAATGTCTTCCGAGGAAACTGAAAATGCTTAAATAGGCATTTCACCCAAAATTAGTGTAAATGTAAATGATTTCCTAAAAAACAATTTATTTTGCTTTCTGCTAATTAATTTGAATATGGTATTATAAAGCTTCTTTATTCACTATCACTTTTTTATTTTTAGTTTTTAATAAATGTGGAATGTATTTTATTTATTTTTAATTTTTTGAATTTTTTTCAAGTTTTTATTTAAATTTCAATTAACATATAGTGTAACATTAGTTTCAGATGTAGAGTCTAGTGATTCCTCACTTACATATAACATCCAGTGCTCATCACAAGTTCCCTCCTTATAATCCCCATCACTCATTTAACCCGTTCGCCTGCCCACCTTCAGTAAGTATCAGTTGGTTCTCCACAGTTAAGAGTCTGTATTCTGGTTTATTTATTTGTCAAATACTTTTAGGTTACATGAGGAAATTCAGTATCACTTCAACATTGTTTAATGACATGTATATCTAAACAAAGACTATAACCTTATCTGTGTATTTCATATAAGACTCCATAAAATAATGGCTAAAATGGAGTTAAATGCCAAAAGAGTGATGTAAAAAAGAGTAATAAACACTTTTGGGTATTGACATTATTGAAAACAAAGCTAAGATATCCTCCTGATAAGTTATCAAGTAGGTGTCATAGTTAGCACTGTTTTTCAGCCAAAGACACAAACATTGAAAATTGTTAAATAATTTTTTATGGTTAAAAATGGTCATGTTTCAAAGCTGAAATTGAAAGCAGGTAAATATGCCCTTAACCAAAACTCTACTGCTAACCTGTTTCCATAATGCTATAATCAAATAAACAGTAAAGGAAAAGAAACAAGTTTAGTCGTTATATAACTTGAGAAAACTATTATCTAATCAAGCTTGAGTAATTCCCTTTGTGTCAGAAATACTAGATTAGATTACAGCTTATATGAGCACATTGTTTTGCAGACAATTAGTTCCTTTGCAACCAGACTCTCAAGGTGACCTTTATGATTCACACTTCCTGGCATTCTTGCCCTTATGTGATTTTATGTGATCTCTTGAATGTGGGTAGGATGTGTGACTTGCTTCTAATCAGTAGAAAATGATGAAAATGACAGGAGATGTTATTATGTATATGTTATTAAGTGATTGCATTACATAAAATAGCATCCATCTTGATGGAGTCCTTCTCTCTCTCCTTTGCTGATTTTGTACAAAGAAGTAGCTATTTTGAGAACCCCACTTGGCAAGTAACTACGAGAGGCTCTAGTCACTGAGGGAAGACTTTGGCTGGCAGACAGCAAGATAATGAAGTCTTTAATCCTACAGTTGCAAAGAATTGAATTCTGCTAATAAACTGACTGATCTTGACAGTGGATCGCTTCCCAGTCAAGCTTCAGATCAGACATCAGCCCCATCCTACATGTTGAGTGAATCCTCGTGAGATCCTAGATGAAACAATTCCTGATCCTGTTTTACAACAAAACTGTGAGATAGTAATATGTTTTGTTTTAAGTTACTGATTTTGTGCTAATAAATACCTATTACAGCAAGAGATAACTAATAGAGTTCCTCAGTGTTTCATTTTAGGTTTTTCATTAATAGTGACATCTGGATGATGTCCATTCACAAAATGTTCCTCCCTGTCATTTTAAAGTGCTTGTAGGGTACTGAAA
Source organism: Suricata suricatta (assembly GCF_006229205.1). Lineage (NCBI taxonomy): Eukaryota > Metazoa > Chordata > Mammalia > Carnivora > Herpestidae > Suricata > Suricata suricatta. The sequence goes on along the minus strand of NC_043705.1, from coordinate 128,822,707 downwards.
AAGATAATCCATGCTCATATACAGAAATATACCACAATCCTGAAACAAAAACAAAAACATCCTATATGTTTCTAAACAGAATTTTGCTTACATATAAATTTCAATGACAAGTGTAAACTCCAATGACTTAAAACGATATTTATTATATGATTCCTAAGTCCACGGCTATTTTAGAAACTCTCCAGAAATAGAATGAACCAGCGCCTCCCACCCCAAAATTATTTCAGATGTTAAGACAGTTGATGCTGCACATAGAAAAAAGAGGGCATAAAAATTTGTTACATATTAAATAAAGTTTTCTGGTAGGAGCAGGGCAGGGAAGTCTCTCATGCTGGTTTACAAATGGTTCGAGAAGACATGGAAGGGAGGTTGGCATGCATTTTTCATGGTGGTTAGGGAAAGGGGCAACGGTATGTTTCTTGTGTGCAGCCAGAGGCTTATATGGTTTTCAATCCTGGTAGCCCCTCTGGAGGAGGAGCACAAATACTCTTAGCAGTTCTCTCATATTTGAGGAAAAAGGGAAAGGAAAGAGTTTTGTATATATATAACTGGTTTCACCTCTGCTCTCTCATGTGTCTGTAGTTACCTCCAGGCAGCCCTGTTGATTGCTGATCTACAATGGACATTTCTGGAAAATTGCGGTTTCCTCTAGCATTACTCCATAGTAATGGAAAAGACTCAACAGGGAAAGTTGAAACATTCAGGTATTTGGGGCTATGGCCTGAAACTGGAAACCTGCCATTTTATATTATATTACCTATAAACAAATCGTTAGGCCAACTTGGATTAAAAAAGCAGAAGAGACTCCTTTTTTTGATGGAAAGCATTTCAAAATCAAATTGTATGGGAATACGATTCTAGAGAGTGTAATAATTTGTTATTTTTGTTAACCATTTGCTATAGAGTTGAATAGAGGAAAAATTACTCATATTTCATTTTATGGCATACAAATTTCAGCACATGGAATTGAACTGAAACAAGAGAAAAAGTTTTGGTTTACACCTCACATTCAGTCCCCTAATCCACAAGATTAAGGTAATTGTAACTAAAAATGTGAGTGGCCATTTTTTGCAATGCAAGTTGATAATTTTCAATCACTCAGGTGCTTTCTTCCTTAAAAAAATACTGAATAGTAGTAAGCAGTAAATAGTGACCAAAATTATTATAAATTAACTTATTTAGAAATAGCAATTTCCATGGAAAATAATGCAAAGCAGAAGTAGAGGAGAGTGAGACTTATAGAATTCCTAATTAAAGTAATAGTTTGTGGCACAAAGAGTAAGATTCCTACAGGCAGTGTATTGATGGATTGCATTTTCTCATGTATTTTACCAATTCAGAGAATTAGAAAGTGAGGCTGTAATTGTAGTGATTTCCCCATCTTTGTATTGCATGTTTCGACCATGAGAATATAGGTTAAACAGTGCAAACTTAATTGGCTGCATCTATACCTTCCCAGAACATTTAATTTAATAAAGAATCTCACTGTAATACTAGAAGTTAAATCTAAGCCAAGTTCAGGCCTACATACTGTCCTCTGGGAAGCAGAATGCTATAACTGATCCCACCTTATCCTAAAATTAATCACATGATACATATATCATCAAAGAATTTCTGAAAAGACATTTCAACATAACAGAATGGATTATTTTAGAAGCAAAGAAAATACCATACTTTGAGATAAAGAGAATCCTGAACATGACCATTAATCTATTACACAGTAATATTACTTAATGGTAAATAACTAGCAGCAGCGTTTTAAAAATTGGAAATACGAATGGGGTGCCTGGGTGGCTCAGTTGGTTAAGCCTCCGACTTTGGCTCAGGTCAGATCTCATGTTTGTAGGTTCGAGCCCCGCATCAGGCTCTGTGCTGACAGCTCAGAGCCTGGAGCCTGCTTCAGATTCTGTGTCTCCTTCTCTCTCTGCCCCTCCCCCTCTCATGCTCTGTCTCTCTCTGTATCAAAAATAAATAAAACATTTAAAAAAATGGAAATACAAAGATAATGCCCACAAATCATTTAATGATGTCCCAGAAGAAGTAGAAAAGCAATGAATAAAATGGATATTGGTAAATTATTTTAAATAAGAGAAAACATGTCTGTCTACTTGGAAAGAATACAAGCAGCTAATATGTCATTAGAATATATACAAATTATAAGAGCTTGGCACGTTAATTGGTTACAAAATGAATTTATAAAATTCAATAGCTATCACATAGATTGCCAGAAATAAAACAGAAATTAGATGTGTCTAGAATAAAGTGGAAACTGAAATGGAATGAATATTCTATACACTAAACTAACCTAAAGAATAGGCCTTTCCCGGAAGTTAATTCACTGATGAATGTGCAATACTGATTAAAAAAAACAAAAAGCATAATATAATTGAATACTTGCCTAAAAATGATTCTGAATAATATTTTATTCAAATCTAATCTATTACAATAAATCTAATTTAGTTTTAAATTACACCCAGTTGTTCTTAACTTTCAATACAAGCACAAATAAATAGCAAAAACAAACATATTTTTAAGAAATGCAGACTAGTTGTTCTACCATAGATTTAAGCAGATTTTTTTTGTAAAAAATAAAACAATATTGTACTGAAACAAAAACTAAATCCATTAAATCAATGAGAATAGAAAATCTAGTTTTAGAGCACTTTGTTAAATATAAATTTAAGAAGATCTATTTATCAATCTATCTATACACAAACATGCAAACATACATAGACCTAGACAAAAACAGAACTAGAATATAACCATACTTTAGAAGAATGTTATTCTTGTACATTATATAGATAATAAATAACATAATGTTATTGTGATGTTAAGGGAATTATTGAAACAGTATGATTATTGGCATATGCTGATACTTCAGATAATTTTAACATTTTTCTTTATACTCTTCTTTGTTATTTTAATTTTTCTACAATGAATGGAACACATTTACAGTTTCATTTCAAAAAACCATGAAATATTTAAATTTGAAAAGTGAATTTAAAATATTGAAGAACATAATTATACTTGAAATATTACAAGTGTAGTTTTAATAAATATCTGAAAAATAGTAAATAAAGAGACCCAATAATTTTGCACCTAAATTAGAAAATATGCTTGCAGACTTCTGTGGTATGAGAGTGTCCAACATATTTATCTTTTTCCTTACATACATTCAATTCATATACATGCATAGAAGGAAAAAAAATAGAGGTCTGCAAAAGGAAAAACTTCCTAGGAAGTAAAATAAGTATGAATGTTCTGTAATTGAAAATAATTTCATAAAGTAGCCATCCTCAAAGCCTGATGATGAATGCTTTCAGAGAGACCTTAGGTCAAATGCTTTTCATAATAACACTAAAGTATTATTTTTTGTTTTCACCTTTATTCTCTTATAATTGTAGAGTGGAATTATCTCAAAGCACAACTCATGATGAGATAATTACTTTTATGACTTACAGAATGAGTGTGGTATTGTGTATTGTATATCCTTATGTGTATTTTTATGTTTCTTAAAATATTGAGGTAGCCAGTGGATGGAAGGATGGATGGATGGATAGATAGACATCATTTCCAGAAATTAACTACATTTACTCTCAGAGTTCTTACTGTGCTCTTACTATTTTCAGTTATGACTACTATGATCTCTGTAATCTCATTATTATTGAATATATATATGCATGTATATGCATATATAATATATATAGATAGTATTATAATAGTTTTAAAATCTGGGGAAACTTCTATGTGTCTGAGGCTGTTACCGCTTTTAGAATTTTAGAATATATTTTCTTATAGTTAAGAATAAATATGTGGCATAAAGAGGGAGATTAAATGACCTACTTTTTCAACTCACTGTTGTTACATCTATGTATAACATTTCTATAGAAATTTTATATACCTTATCTATAGATAAAAGATAAAATCAGAGATCTCTCTTGTAAATGTAGATAAATTTGTTCTTTAAAAGCCGTATTATAAAAAATAAATAAATAAAAGCCATATTATAACCCATTTTCAAAAGACAAATGAAAACGACCCTGTCTTAGTTAAAAAGCTGTTACATCATTATAAAATGATTATAATGAATACATAATAATTAGGAAATGAGGCTAGAGTAGGGAACATACCATATGCACACAAGCATATCACCTGAAGTTCTCCTGCAACTAATCTAATTAGTGAAAGTACTACTCAGTTATACCATACATACATAATTTGCTCTTATATTTATAAACTACATAATTACTTTAAGTTCACTTTATATCTAATATTTGATTGGCATAGTTTCTTTTTTAAGAGCACAAGTAAAAAGTAAAGTCATAAGTAATGATTTTATAGTGGTTTCCATTATAGATGTTAAAATCTACATACACTGGGAAAATACATAGAAATATATTATGCATTTAGGTTATTTTGAATGTCGGACTAGTCGATCTTTACCAAATATTAAACAGAAATTAAAGCCACAAGTAACTTTTTAAGAAACAATGTACCATGCTCTAGTGTGAAGGAAGATTCGCTTTCATTTGGCTCTGGTTTTTACTCCACTGTCTCACTACCCATTGCTGCTTCCCAAGCAATAGTTCACATCATGTTTGCTAGGGGATGAAATGATTCCTCCCTATTTTTTCCAAAATCCCACCTCACTCTAGATGGTCCTGCTTCCAAACACTGAAGCAGCTTTTACTGATGATACAGATATTTTTCTCTTTGATCTCAATGCCCCCAAAATATTTTATTCAAAGAGCTCATTTTAATTTTTATTCACACTTCATTTTAGATCTTTCTACAAGCACTCTTCCACATACTTAAGTCTAATAACTTTGTACCACAGGACAAGGCAATCTGAATACGCAGCACTGAGTGACTCCTAATTCTTCCTCTGACACCCAGCCCCTTCATTTCCCTGAACCAAACCTGTGCTTTGTTTGGGCTTTTCCCATATGTTGAATCATTGCTGGACGGTTCTTCTAACTGTTCATGTCTAAATAGTCACCCTAATGGGCATTTACCCAAAAACACAAAAACACTGATTCAAAGGGATACACACAACCCCTCTGTTTATTGCAGTACTGTTTATAATAGCCAAACTATGGAAGCAGCTCAAGTGTCCATGGAGATGAATATGTATACGTATGGAATTATATGGATATATATATGAAATTATATGGATTTTATATGCATATGGAATATATCTGTGTGTATATATATATTAATATTATCCAGCTATACAAAGAATAAAATCTTGCCATTTGCAACAACATGGATAGAGCTAGAGGGTATGATGCTAAACAAATAAGCAATATAAGTCAGATGGAGAAAGATAAATACCATATGACTTTACTCATGTGGAATTTAAGAAACAAAACAAAAGAGCAAAGAAAGGAGAGAGAGAGAGAGAGAGAGAGAGAGAGAGAGAGAAACCAATATATGGACTCTTAACTGTAGAGACCAAACTGATGGTTACCAGAGGGGAGGTGAGTGGGGGAATGGATGAAACAGGTGATGGGATTAAAGAGTACACTTACCGTGATGCAAAATCATAACAAGAACAATAATAATAACCACCTTAGTAAACTAGTAAACATTGCAAATGATCCAAAAATTCATAAATATAACTATCTAAATTATAGGTAAACACTATGTACATGTATTTTAAAAGAAAGAGAATTTAGTGCAATTGTTTTTTAAATTATTTTTTAACCTTTGTTTAATTTTGAGAGAGAGAGAGACAGAGAGAGGGACAGAGAGAAAATGAGATGGGGAGAGGCAGAGAGTGGGCTCTGTGCTGAAAGCAGCAAGCCCAATGCAGGGCTTGAACCATGAGATCAAGACCTGAGCCAAAGTCACATGCTCAACCTACTAAGCCACCCAGGAGCCCTAAGAATATAGTGCAATTGTAAATGGGTTTTGTAGACACTCTGTAAAACAGTATGGAATTCCATCAAAAAGTTCAAAGTAGAACTACCCTATGTTTCAGCAATTGTGCTCCTAGGTATTTACCCAAAAGATACAAAAATACAGATTTGCAGGACACATGCACCTCAATGTTTATGGCAGCATTATCAACTATAGCCAAATTATGGAAAGAGCCCAAATGTCAATCAATTTGTAAGCAGATAAAGAAGATGTGGGGGGTGTGTGTGTGTGTGTGTGTGTGTGTGTGTGTATGTGTACACACACACACACATATATATAATATACACATACACAGTGGAATGTTAATCAACCATAAACAAAGAATGAAATCTTGCCACTTCCAAGGACATAGATGGAGCTAGAGAGAATTATGCTATGTAAAATAAGTCATGGAGAGAAACACATATAACATACTATTTCATTCATATATGAAATCTAAGAAACAGAATGTGAACATACAGAAAGAAAAGAGAGAGGGAAGCCATAAAATAAACTCTTAACCATAGAGAGTAAATTAAGGCTTGCTGGAGGTGAAGTGAACAGGTGGTATGGGCTAAATGGGTGATGGGTATTAGGGAGGGCAATTGTGATGAGTACGGGTGTTGTATGTAAGTGATGAATACTAAATCCTATACCTGAAATACTAAATCCTTTCCTTTCATTATGAAAGGAAAGGAAAGAAAATAAAAGGAAAGGAAAGAAACAGAAGGAAAAAAAGAAAAAGGAAAGGAAAGGAAAAAAAGAAAAGGAGAGAAAAGAAAAGAAGAGAAGAGAAGAAAAGAAAAGAGAAAAAAGAATCTAATTACTGCCAATCACTAGGAGTAAGCAAGTTATTTTTGGTACTTTTGTTTTAATGAATACATAATTGTAGTTATGTATCTGTCTTATCAGTTTTTTTTTGTCTAAAAATATTCCTCTAAAGCAGGCATAATTGCCCTTTAACTATAGTTGTTATAGTTTACTTGCTTTTGTTGCTGTTTTTTGTTACTGTTTGAATATTTGCTTTTATGCCTTGATTTGATAACACCATATGAAATGCTCAGATTATCTAACAGTTTAGAATACATATTGATCGCTCTTGGCTCATCTTTACAAAGATTATTCTACTAAAATATAGGTACACACCAAGCATTAATAATGATAGCTACCAATAAAAATGTGTTGAATTTTTTAAGTTCATGCATATATTTTGAGAGAGTGTGCATGTGTGTGGGTATACACACATATTCATGATGGGGAGAGAGAGAGAGAGAGAGAGAGAGGAGAGAAATTCCCAAGTGGGCTCCATGCTTAGCCTGAGCGATAAGAGGCTGGATCCCATTCCATGAGATCGTGACCCGAACTGAGATCAAAAGAAAGACACTTGACTGACAGCCTCCCAGGCATTCCCCAAAAATCAATTGTTTAATTTGTTTTATTAACATAAGAATGTAGTATTAATAAAAGTTATAAAATAATACAATAAGTGCTCTGAGCTCATCACAAAAATTAGAAAATTTCCAACACCATGGAAGTTATTACTTAAATCACACTAATGCTAGATTTGCTTTGCTGACATTTTGGTTAAAACTTTTAAAATTTATCTTCAGAAGTTAGATAATACTATATACTTTTTCCTTTGCATTGTTCTTTTCTCATTAAAGTAGTTTTTTTTAAGAATGAGTCCTTTTCCTTAAGAATATGATCAATTTGTGAAAGTATTTGACTCGTTCTGTTTTATTTTATTTTTTTTTTGCAGGAATCTTCCTAAGTATTTCTTCAATTTCTTTATAATTGCTCTGTAGCACTTGACTTATTCCTAAGTCAGTTTTATTAAGTTCTTCGGGGACTGCTAGTCTATCTACGGTGCAAGAGGTAGAGGAAGCGCCCATGAATGGTTAGTGGAATAAAAACAAAAGTAGCCCTTTAATTAAGGTATGCTTAATTATGAAATGTATATATTTAATGTATACAACTGACGAGTTTGGAAATAAGTATACACCTATGAAACCATAAACATAATCTACACCAAAAAATATATCTATATTTCCCTGCTCTCTATTATTTACTATTATAATTTCTTTACTTCTTTACTAACTATAGTTTCTTCCCTGCTCTCTATTATTACTATTATTATTATTATGAATTTTATGTTTTTATCAAAAGGTTTGCATTACCAGAATTTTACCAGTTTTGACCTTTACTTATGATATACTAAAGCAAATTTATGTGATAATAATTACAGTGAGTGACAACATATGATTATAGTTTTCTACATGTATATTATAAAACTGGTTATTGAAGAAGGGTTATATTACAGAGACAATAGCGTTGTCCATTTAAATTGTGAGCATTTAGAAAGTGTTGATATGCAAGCAATGTTTGCTCACTCTTCATTAAATACATAGTGTTTCTGAAATGACCAAAGGTGTACAATTGGCTGTGACTTGATAAATCTATCATAACTCTTCTGGGTACACATCATTTTTGTGAACTTGGTAGAGGAATTATTTCAATATGTAAAATCAGGAAATAAAGGTAATCATCACTATGTATCTCACTGTTGTAGCATCTAATAGGATACTAGGCTCAGATGATATTAATTATGCATATATTGAATGAATGAATGAATCTCAGAATTATGTTTCACTAAACATATGGTATACTTATTGATTATACAAAGCCTGTTAAAATTTTTCAAGAGCATTATATTAGTGTAAACAAATGGGTTTATTATGCTATCATTAAATGTGGCACTTGGTCAATGTAGGCTTCTCAGCTTTCTCTGGTTTTAAGATTTGGAGTCACATCCCACTTAAGCCACAGCTGAATGAGGATAGAACCCGTCTCTGGGCCAGGGTATAAGATTTTAAGTCACACTTGCAGAGCATATTATTCAGGGTACATGGCTCATTAATACACATAAATGCTTTGGCCAAGTATCTAAATCTACTCCAGAGTGGTCTGTGGCCCAAATTTTGGAATTTAGACTTTAGAGACTTTTTTAAAATATTCATTTGGACAATTTATATTACCTAAGAAAGTTTCAGGATGCCTTCTATTTAGCATGAAATGAAAGACACAAGATTTAAGAAAAGATTGGAATTATCAGTATGAATCTAGAACTGGCTTTTCAAAAAAAATACTGTCTCACAATTGATCAGCATGCAGAGCTGATTTAATGGGGGTGATTAAGAATTGTTGTTTGTTACAGCTAAATTACATTAGAGCCAATAGAAGTCAATAACATCATCCATTACATATGCAGTGGTTGTCAAACAGACCTATGCTTGCCTATAAATAACACTTTGAAAACAGATTTCTAGAACTGCCCAAATAGCCTTTATGGCACTCTCATAGTTGACTTCATGAATCTACCAGCAGTTAGTGTGGTTTTCGTGCTAAGCAAGTAGCAGTTTCCAAGAAATGTGTGTTGTGTGAATATGTGAAGGGGGGTGGAGAGAGGGAGGGAGGTAGAAAAAGCAGAACACCAAATAGCATATAGGGTTCTTCTGCAATGCTGCAAGGTCCTGTTGGGTTTAGGGTCTACAGAACTCAGGAAGATTTCCCAGAACTGACTTGTATCAACACTATCTGTCCTTTACTTACACTACTAGTGTCTGTTTCTGTGAGGTTCACAGCAGTTCAGCGTGAAAATAGTTATATATAGATAAAGCCAGGAGTTAATGTTGGGCCCTCTGAAATTAGAATGAGTACCTAACCATTTCTTCAAAAATGTTGTACATAGTGTTGGTTTTTTAACCTATACAATTCAACATGAGAATCATTTTCCACAGGAATTAACTGCTCCAAAGTGGCCAATAGTATAAAAATGAATTCAGAGTTCATGCATATATTTACCATACTGATAAATGATGAAACCAGATAAGCTTGAAATTCAGAGGTGGTCCTTTGCATGTAGTAGCACACTAACAAGTTTGTTTGATACTTCAATGTTGATCATTATGCCCACCATATCAAGGCAAAGATGTCGAGCCAAAGTGTGTTTTCCACTTAAATTACCTGAAATTCAAATCAGGGCCATAGAAGGTCATCAATAAAAAATTTGTGCCACATTGTACATGTTGCCTGGAAAATCACAATTATGAAGCAAGTTCTCTAGATTTTAACTAATATTAAAAAAAATCTTTCCAAAGGCAGATATTTGTATTTGGTATTCAATCAACTTAATGCTTTCTAAATCCAGGAATAATACTTACAAATTCTTACACACACAGCAAATGTCTAGCATGATTGTAATCTTACTATTTTCAAATATATACTATAACTGAATGTAAATAAATACTAAGTCAATACATATCAAGCTTCTTAGATTTTCCTAAATGTATTCTTAACCATTCTTAACTAAGTAGGCTAAAAATAATTGATGTTTTTGCATCCATATAAAGTAGCACTTTGTAAAATAGTTTATTATGAACTGTGTTTTCCAATTTGTTAAGTATTATTATTTTTTGCATGTATGTAGCAAAACTCAGATAAAATTAGTTAAGCTTAAATTCTAAATTCATTTTTTCACATTCTGTAAAAGGCTTTATCAAATTATTAAGTATAATTGACAACTTAAATGAACTGAAATATTAAAGCACTGTGTAATATAAATCACAGCCAATTTGAATTATAAAATTTTGAATCAATATCTTCTGTTAATTTCTATATGTGCAAACCTTTGTCAATAAAAGAAATACATATTTGTACTTAGCCTTGTACACACACATACATATGCATATACACAAACATATACAATCTCATTTATTTTAGATGACTTAACAAAGATGTGTTTCAGTATTGCTATTTGCAAATAAATGAATGAATATTAGATTTGTCAAATATAGTTTTTTGCATAGCAAACCATACTTTCAGACCAAGTTCTGCCTGCTGGGAACATCTGTGTCTTTTTAGTACCTCACCTGCTTCTACTTAAAATCATATCTATGTGATTAAATCTTAAGAGGTAATATTTGAACTTGTTTCTGATTTGATTCAAACACCATTGGGTCTTATTTTAATCTCAGAGACTGCAAGTACTAGAGTTTATTGCTCACATAAAAAGCACAGGAAATTATTTAGATAAAGATGAGGATTGTGGTAATACAGTAAGGGATAGTATGTGTCTCTTTTTCAAATTCCGATAATCTTTTTTCAAATATACATTTTGGAGCTCTGTAGTTAACTTCATTTCACAAGAAAAATGATATACTTGATTTATTTTCTAAATAAAATAGTTAATTTAACTATCCTGAACTTTTAAAAAATAGATTAAGGTTATTTCTTACTTTTCTTAAGACACTTCTTGTTTTTTCTTTTTTTTTCTCCTGTCTTACACTTTCCCTCCCCTTTTCCACTTTTCTCCCTTACTTTCTCCTCAGTTAGATATCAGCAAGAGACTTTTGATGTGTTTCCACATTTAAAATGTTTGGGAGTGATTCTAAGCTGTTACTGAGTGTTAATTTATACGTTTGAATACCTTCCAAATAGCCCAGCAGACATGACTGAATTTATTTCAGTATTGGGAGAAATTATATTTTTTTGTCCTAAAACTCTAAAGGGAATATAATGGTGAATAATTAAGTGCAGAGCATGGTCTATAGTTAGTAAATCAATTTATGAACTGTTTCTTTTTCCCTAGATTGAATATGCTATGTAAATATAAAGGGTTTCTCTTAAAGGCTTAAAATCAGAGGTTAAAAAATAATAGTCATGATTTAAAGTAAAACGTAGGAGGCATGTCAGCACTGTTCAAATCACTCAAATATATTTTAGTACTGTTTATTTCAAATTCATGACAGTCAGAATATTATTAAAAAATATCTTCAAATCCTGCCCTACTTTCAGGGACCAACTAGCTATAAAAAAATCAATGTTAGGCCATCTCTTCAGGGGAAATATATATATAATCTTCTCATTTTGAATAATTCTTTCCTTCCGTTGGGTTTGTAGGAGGGGTGAAATCAGTATATTGATTCACAAAGTTTTTCCTAATAAGCCACTGTTTCCAGTATTGTTAGTGTGAAAAATACACTTTTTATGTGCTTATCACTGTGTTTCCTTTTTTTTTTTTTTTTTTTTTTTTACAGAGAACCTCCTCCTCCCAATTGGTCCACATCCTTCTCACCCTCCTCAACAGAAGTGGGAATTAATTTTCATTAGGTTAAAATAGTCATGGTCACTCCTTTCCCAGTACTAGAGATTCATTTAGGAATGGGCGTGTCATGCCATTCCCATCAAAGGACGCACAATGGAATCTTTACAGATAGCTCGGAAAATTTTCCACTTTGGTACAAATGACAAACAGCTGAGGAAGGCAGGTCCAGGATGCAAAACTGTGTTGTGGATGGCTTTCTGATGTCTCCTAATTAACTTACCTAAATAGTCATACCTTCCAATATTGATGTGAGCTAATAAATGTCTAACTGTTCAAACCATTTGGAGCTGGGATATTAATACTAACATTCATCAGTATTAGTTGATGGTATCAGTCAGGAACTGTTGTGTTTGCTTGGGTCCATGTATGACCATGTTGCTTAAATGTAGTAAATATAAACGATCCCATCTGCTTTTGAAATTATATTAAATTTTATATAATTAAGTTGAAACATAAACCAGTGATATTTTAAGATTTTTTTTAACTGTATTTACTCCAGAGGCCAAAGTCTTCTAATGAAAAAAAAATTACTCTGGGTATTCTACTTATAAAGCTTATAGGTTTTTGGTGATACTCCTTGATTATGAAGTACATTTTACTTGTCAAGTTTGCTTTGTTTTGCCATTATTTGCTTAAAGTAATAAAGTAAAAAAAATATGTTACTCAATAATTGAGTCCTAAAACCACTTTTTTATTAGATTAAAATGATCTAAAATATCAGTGATTCTACAAGGAGTGCAAATGATATACACCATGTGAATTGGGAGTAAAGTGTAGCTTAGTAACCTTTTTTATTAGTTTTTTTAGTTGTTTTTCTCTGATTAGGGACCATCAAATTGCTCCTGGGGTTTAGATCAATAAAAGTCTTGAGGTGGCTGTCATAAAAGTAAAGAAGTAAAAAAATTATTTCTCCCCTGAATTTTTTTGTAGACCTATTTCTACATTCCACTTGACTTCGCTAAAGAAAACTGGCTATAAAAATTGTTTTTTAATATTACAGAGTGAAATGCCACATAAAGGGCTACATTTCCAAAGACAGCCTTTGAAAATGACCTATGTCCTGTGTGCAAAAAGTAATCACCCTCTTTTGTTCAATGAAGAATTTTATTAATTCTCAAAGTTTTATAATCTTTATTTTCATATTACCCACTGTATTCATGGCTCTATTCATAAAAATCAGGATGCTGTTCTGAAACTGATAGCTGACATTTACTTGAATGAAAAGAAGCATCATTTAGTATGAACTTTCATTTTGATCTTTCCATACCCTGATTCCATTCCACACACATTTTTTCTCCTTTTTCACAGACTTGCCACCAGTACTGAACAAATCCATTTTTAAGTGACTCATCTAAGATATAACATTTATTTATACCTGGGTGTCCAGAATATAAACAGTGTAATATTAACTTTTTTTTTCTAACAGAAGGGTGATTATAACTAAAGACCTAGCACATGCATTTAGACCTTGTGACAATATGCACTTATGAGATGTAGTTTAATATGAATGAAATTTGTGAAGCCTGAAGGTTAAATTGACATTTAGGTGCCAGAAACAGTCTATGAGTGTTATGTTCACATAATAAAAAGATGAAGTAGATAATGTTTTTAAAAGAGGATGGTCAAGCTCTGTAGCTTTTTCCACTATACTTTAATATGTATAATACCCTTCAGTTTTTCCACTTAGACATAAAGTCAATAAGTATATAACTACTACTAATATAATAATTTTTCATAACAGAACTCTATAATTCAACCACTGACTCATCTATTTGGAGGAATAACAGGCAGACTCTGAAGCCCCAACCAGAATATCTGTGACTTTAATTGGGCACCTGATTCGAGAAATTTAATGAGGTTGACAAAGTATTTTGAAACCAGTAAGTTTAAAATGTAGATACTGACTCTTCTTTATTCTCCACTTTTGACACACAAAGTTGTAAACCATTAGTATATAATTTCTTATTCTTATTGCAAAAGATTGGCAAATCAAAAATAATTTAAAGATTGGAATCCTGGGGATAATTTTAGGCTATATCTTACACTGTTACTGAATTTCTGCTTCTTTTTGTTGTGATATATACGTTCAGTTTACTTATTTTTGCACATTTATTTTTACATATATTATTCACTGAAGACATTTAATGGAATTAAAATGAGATAAAATGTTATTTATAATAGTTAGATAAAAATGTTATAAATATAAGTATATAAAATACTGTAAATAACTATACATATAAATACTAAAAATAAATATAAATGTAAAAATACTATGAGTATTATAAATATAAATACTATAAAATATTATCACAACACAATAATAGACATAGGAAAGACAGTATGCTAACCTACACTTCAACATGGGAATAATTATCATCATTTGTTATTATTATAATGCCCACTTTTCATTGTATAAAGTGATCTTTCACACTTAAATTTGTAAAACAAGTTAAATGTTTCGCTCTTTGTCAAGTGCTAAATTATTTTCAGTATGAATCACAGTAGATTTCTGCAGCCTCTTACTCTGTTTGGCGGGTCCAATTTGAAATTCCTCATAAACGAGTAGATCCATTCATTTTAAGATTTACCCTTGCACTCATTAGGCTTCAAAAGTTTGGCAAAAATCATAATGAAGTATTTATTTCCCTAATTCCTTTAAATAAGCAACTTCTTTCAGCCCCTAAATCATGTCCTATGAATTTCCTTTCTTATATTTCCGACACTCTCACTTTTTGCAATTCTCATATTAATTAGTTTAAAACATTTCCCATCTCAGCCCTTATAAGGGCAGGAACATTGTCCTTATTATTCACTATTGTACCTATTACTCATTTAAAAAAGCCACATGTACATAGATTTTTGATGACTCTATGTTGAATAAATTACATACTACGAAACTAGGGAATGTGTTAATGGTATTCCATAATGTTAGGCATAACTTTTTGGAAAGGTGCATATTCTTGTTATCCAATATTTGTGACCTAAAATATTTGTCCTATAGTTTGAAGTCATTCAAATTCTATAGATTTAATGGTTTACTTAAAACTTCATTTAATTGCATTCATTTTTGGTTATATGATTATTTTATTTACAAATATTCAAATGTTTTTGAATAAATGTTTCCAGATGTTGATCTGGAAGTGTCTTAAAGCATTTTTATCCTCATCCTTGTCCCTTTAAATGTATTTAATGCACATTAGAAATTTTCACTGGTATATTTTAGGAATATTAAAAGAGCAATATAACTGAAATAGTTAAAACATGGTTTGTGGCTATCCCATATCCCCAAATCACATTTAAATAAAAACCATAACACTAGAAAATATGGTATCAGTAACCTCTCCTCTGTAGTTTACTGGAAAAAACAGAATAACTAACTGAGGTATTTCTAAACAAGGAGAATGATACCTTCCACATATGTTTATTCAGTGGAATGAGTGGTTCAAGCTGATTTTCATATGAATATATAAATCCATTCTCATTTTTCCACTGTTTTGGAATGAAGACTTCCACATTATACTGAAAGATTGTCATAATCTTCCAAATGTCTCGTGACTTAGTGAATGAGTTTTGTTTAGCCATTTTTAAAATGTTAACTAAATCTACGGTTGTCAAGCGGAGATCTCAAAGCCTTGACAAAGTGAGCTTACAGAGAAAGAATGAGCATTATAGACATATATTGAGTCAACTCCTCCACTCATACAAAATCAAAAGTCTATGTCTTCTATATTAATTATGGCTTGTGATGGTATTTTAAAAAACAAAGCATTTATTAAGTTGAATCCTGATTAAGACTCACTTTCACCATATAATATTTTAATTAATGATTTTTATAAAATTGAATTTTATTTGTATAGGTTTTCAAACAAATTCTATTTTTAAAAGTTTTAATTGATTTCACAGTCACAGAAAACTATCTGAATATATCAAGAAACCTGATAAATAGTAATACAGTATACTGAGAAACTTGTCTTATGGTCTGTCACAGAGGTCATTCTTTGCCTCCATCTGATTTAATATCCTGTTTAGCATTTTAATTAAGAATTTTAGAAGAGCAAGTAAATGGAATATTAATAAGATTCTCATGATACAAAATAGGTGTTAGGAACTATATCAAAAACAGAAATAATAAAAACAGACATAATGAGGTTAGTAGCAGGGACAATATAGAACAAAATGAAATGTGTTTGTAGAAAAAAATGAGTTAATGTGCATTTTACAATTGGGAATGTAAGTTTTTCTAAAAAGGAAAAGGTTTAGATTAAGAAGATGAACAAAGGGAAAAAACTGTGCATGGGAAATGCTTAGCCATATTGTAGTACTGTATCTTAGACAAAGATGTTATATGGATTCAACTGTAGAAATTAAGATCTAAACCAGTGAAGGCAATACTAAATCCAACCCAATATTTGCAAGAGTATAAGTTAAGATCCACAAATATTTGTTAAATAATTAAAATATATAAACAAGATGTGATCATTAAATAAATAATGTTGTTTCCCTATGTTGAAAATATATCTTTGTAGTCACTTGAAAGGTCAGGTATGAGTTTTTAATTCTCACATTTAAGCTTTGTCTTGGAACTTGATGGTATGAAGAGAACCAGCAACCTGAATCAGAGCCGCAAGCTCTATATCATACAACAAGGGACTTTGTATTCACCTTTGTAAATATCCCCACCCACATATTCTACACCTTCCAAAACAGCAGCTATATGGCTTTCTCTCAGGCAGGCCTAGGGATGAACACACCAGTAACATGATCCTTCCCCAGGACAGCATAGCTTAGGACAAAGGCAACACCAGTTATACATGAGGTCACTGCAGTGATAAGAAGTCCAATATCCTGAGAACTGCACCATAGTCTACAGAAGTGACATAAAATTAGGTGTATAAGAACCATGGGTCCTATAAATGCCTTAACCAACGGCAAGAGATATAGCTGGAAAAGAGCCATAATAATATTATTCTATATTATGGCCAAGCAAATTATCTCTTCCCAGCATTTGAAACTTGTACTGTATGATACAATAAAATAAACCACTATTGCATTATTATACTAGTCAGTGGAATGAAAAAAAGATACTAAGAATTATAGACTGGTATATTCTGTAAGACCTTATATCTATAGTGCAATGGCAGGGACACATATTTTTAATGGATTACAACTGAGAAAGTTCAAAATCCATGGTTCTAATTTAGTAGCTCATGGTCACAGTGTCTTAGGCAAGCTTCCCTGGAAGCAGAGCCTAACACAGGGATTTAGGTGCACTTGATTTGTTGAAGGAATTCTCCATTCATCTCAGGAATAAAGGAATGAAGTAAGCAGAATAGCACAGGAGTCTAAAATATTCAGGGAGGAGATACAGATAGAAATTCCACAAGACTTCTGATTTTCCGTGAAAAGTTCCAGAGCTTGAGTAGTCCCACCAACTGGTTTCAGCTTGAAGAAAGAAGATGGTCTTAAAAATGTCTGTAAGCCAGTTATTGACTATAGGTTGCTCCTGCACTGAGCATTACCCTTATTTGGACAACAGTAAATCTTTGACAGAAGAGGAAGCTGTGAACCATGAAAAGCTAACTCTCAGGGAGCCTAGGTGGCTCAGTAGGTTAAACATCCAACTTTTGATTTCTTCATCTCAGGTCATGATCTCACGTTCATGGGTTTGATCCCTGCATCAGGCTCTGTGATGATAGTGTGGAGCCTGCTTGGGATTCTCTCTCTTCCTCTTTCACTCTGCCCCTCCCCCTGCTCACTATCTCTCTTTCTCTCTCTCTCAAAACTAAATAAATAAACATAAAAAGTTAACTATCAAGGCAACTGGGATACACTGTCCTAGTCAAAGGGATCCAAATGGGACCCCATTAATCTCCACCATTGTCTACTCATTGTATTGCTCAAATCTGCTTAATTTCCATATTTAGTTCACTGCATCCAGGCCAATGGTTGATTACAATTTCTGAGAAAATTTACAATAGAAGGGTATGTGCAGTGAATGGCAGCACACACTGCTATCTATAGTTGGTCTAAGGCTGTACTTGATATTCATCATCTACTTCGTTAGTCAAGGTTTCTCTTACCCTTAACAAGTACTTCTACTGATTGTCTGGTTTGGACTATGATCCCAAAGGGTTCTGAGACCTAGTTACTGTGTATTTATCAGGTTGGATTTCCTTACCAACCCATTTATAGTTAAAAGTAAGCAGAAGAACACCAAGAAGTACTCAGAGGATCCCTTGATTGCCAAGTACATTTTGATTTGCCTTTGTGATGGAACAGCAGCTCTCACGATGATCCAAATGAATTGCCTTTGCTAGTTTGGTGACTTCCTTCTGCACCTAATGATCAACTGGCACAAAGAACTCAAGTTATAAGTTATAATTTTAGTGAAAGTTGTAGTGCATCTTCTAGGGCATCTTCTGTGGACTAAAGAATCTAGAAAGGATAAGAAGCACATATTCTTCAACTTTTCACTGGGATTGATGGTGAGTGAGACCACTGCTACTTATATTCCTTCATTCTCACACACATGTTTCCATTTATTGGAAATAAAGCACTGTGCCATTGCTATTGGCTTAAAGATTATTCTACATTCTGAATTAGTGGATCTCATCCTCTCAGAATTCACCTGCGAACTGGTACTTCAGCATTTTCTTCAACTGTTAATGTGCTTTGTCAGAGAAACAATTTCAGGACAGTAAAATCTGTGGTTGAATGATGGTCATGACCATGCTGCTGCAGCACTATTACCAAACAGGGTCCTTGGTTGGAGAATATGTTATGTATAGTAGATCCCATGCTGGTAGATCAGACACAGTCTAAGTATTTAAATAATGGGGCACTGGATGAGCCATAGCATAGAAGAAAAGCAAAACCATTCCTAGAATATGTGACAATTACATGCAGGATGAATCATTACCCTTTCTATATTCTAAGAAGTTCATTGTAACCAAATTGCCAGCAAGTGACTAACTTCATCTAATCTGAGAGATTGGTCTGTATTGTAGACTCAGCATTATTCTCTGTTACTAGCAAACCAAATACTCAGTAGCACCAAATGTGGATCCACTGGTATGAGAGATCTCAAGCTGCTGGACCACACATTATCTCCATACATCCTACCATGACTATTCCTTTGATGATCTATGGCATAAGCGCCGGGATGCCCAATGACAAAGGCTGGCTGACATTTATTGGCATTTGATTGAATAAGGTGTTTGTGCACTTGGTAGTTTATTGCCTCTTCTTATTTTATTGCTTTAAGAAATTAGTTTTGAGAGAGAGACTAAGCAGGCATGGGGGAGGGGCAGAAAGAGAGGAGAACAGAGGATCCAAAGCAGGCTCTGCATTGGCAGCAGTGAGCCCAACGTGGAGATCAAACTCATGACCTGTGAGATCATGATGGAGCTGAAGGTGGACGCTTAAACTACAGAACCACTCAGGTGCCCCTACTGCCTCTTCTGTAGTAGATGCTCTTTGATGGGCATTAACTTGCAATGCAAATATTCATAAACTATGTTGTGTCTTATAGGTCCATCCATGTGCCTTATTTTATATACATAATATTCCTATGCCAGGTTAACTCTTTCTACACAAAGTAGATGCTCAGGTACAGTGCCCAAACTCCGACTGCTGAGAGTGCACCCCTGACCACTGTCTTTCAGGAACAAGCTGCTCAGGAATATAGAGCATAAATAGTATGTGATGTGCTCATCCATACCAAGCTAATCCATCCTTGTAATAACCTTGGAGTGTCCCTTTCTCCATCATCTACGTATAGAAAACACCAAGACAGCCTTAGATGTCATTTGACAAAAAAGCATCAGTAAAACAGTGGAGGATGACATGGGAGTCTGTCATCTGTTTGCAGCTTACATGTGTTCTCTGGATCCCTTAAGCCCAGCTTTAGGCTAACAGAGTTTATTCTGTAATGTGTGCCTTCTGAGCTCACCTGAACTTAGACTTAGTTGTCAATCCTGACTATGTGATAAATTGATGTAAAGCTTCTAGGAGGGACTGGTAACATGCAAGAGGTGCTTTTCACATAATGTATAATTATATGCACATTCTGGAGATATCAGTTTCTTGTCTAACTCCAAGGATCACTGTGCACGCCTCCTATTAAGCCTTGTCATTAATTTTACCACAGAGGTAAAATTACCTTCTGTCTTACCACAGGGGCCTCCAATCCCATGAGATTGATTTACTCACATGACTCAAGTGGCAAGGTTTCTTGTACTAGAGTGTTGACCTACATCAGAGATTTTAATGTTCAGAGCCACATTCAAAATAAGCAACTTTTCATTGTAGCCTGATGTATGGATCATTAGTTTCAGAGCTTTCTTCCAAGCATTAAATACACGGCCTGTAAACCTCAAGAAGTCTACCGTGTGTCATGTTTTCTTCTAAATATAGGAAGGACAAATTGTCCTATCTTGTGTTTAACTTTTTAAGGGATATCCCAGCATGACACAAAAATACTATAATAATCACATCTGTGTCAGGCACCTTGGTATTTTTATGATTAATATTACACCAGACCTACAACACTTGGATATTCTGCAAACATCACATTGGTCCTCTATATTGATAACACAGTTACTTAAATTTAATGAGAGGAAGTGGGAAGTATTTTGGTAAGACAGACAGACAGACAGACACACACACACACACACACACACACACACACACACACACACCCCAGCATAATTTCCTAGACAGGCAGCTCTTAGTTAATTGCAAATTAGGAGGAATTAGTAACTTTTCTGGAGAAGGGTAGAGCTGTGAGATTTCATCAGCTATCAGTCACAACAAGCAGCTGCAAGATGGGTGTACTGAACTAATAATGTGGCACTACAAAGAATGCCAAGTGGGTACTCCTCACAGGTAGATAATTAGGGATCCAGAGTTGTCATGTATGTATTCTTTCTCAAGTCATTACTCTCTTGTATGATGCTTGTGATGTGTGTGTGTGTGCACCTGTGTGTGTGTGTGTGTGTGTGTGTGTGTGTGTGTTGTGTGTTTGTCTTTTGGGCATATATTATAGATTTTGTTCATTTCATGTAGCGATAAAATTAAATAAGAGTGATTTAAAAAATAATGGCAGTTTTATTTTTTTAATGTATACTTTTTCTCTCTTCATGTAAAAGATGTCTAGGGGATTCTTGACAGACATGGTGTGGTAACCTCCTGGAGCCAGGCATCTTTGGCATATCAGGCTACAAAATGGTGTGTACCTATTGAGTCCAATCTTCCTTTTAGAGATTCTATATATGTCCTTCCCATAACTTCTTTGTATGATTTTAGAACTGTGTTTCCCTGGAAAACTTCTGAGAAATATATATTTTTAGGTCTGTACATTGCCACTGCCAACAGATGTAGAAAGAAGTTGACAACAAAAGAAGATTGATTGAATTAGACAGCAATTAGCAATCTTTTAAAAGCTCATGTGTATATATGATTGCATAGCTCAAAGGCATACATTTTATATATAAACAACAGAAATACAAAAAAAACACTAAAAAGTTTTTTATAGAAACTGACATTTTCCAGTTCTGCCATGATTATAAACAATTTTCTTAAAATAAGATTGCTACTGTTGCTATAGATTTAACAAGTATAGACATTATCTATTGCTTAACTTCTAAGAATTTATTTTATAATCATGCCCCCATTTTCAGTGGTCTCTTCTGTTTTATTATTCATTCTTCCCAGTTCTTTGATGATATTTTAGCTTTATTAGGATATAAATGATAAAGTACAGTATTAATTGGCAAATATTTAGTAAGGTCAGACATATGTATGAAATCATACACCACTGAAATCATCATCGAGATAAAAATAATGAACATACATATCAACTCCTGAAGTTTCCGCATGCTCCCTTTAATCCCTCTTTCTGGCCCTCTCCACATAACGCCACATCCCCAAGCAACCACTGATCTGCTTTCTGTCATTATAGATTAGTTTCCATCTTCTAAACTTTTAAATAAATGTGTATCACATAGTATTTGCTTTTTTCTTGTCAGGCTTCTTCAGCACAATTATTTTGAGATCCATCCATGATAATTCATCAATAGTTTAGTTTTCATAGCTTAATAGTGTCCACTTGTAGATATACACAATTATTTGTAATTTGTGTTTCATTAACCTGCTGATGAGTGCTTGGGTTTCCATATTTGAGATATTAAATATAACATGGTTATGAATGTATAGATCTCTGGATATGGGCTTTTACATATGTTGGATATATTTTGTCAGAATTATCCTTAAGTGTGATCTATTTTTAACACTAGTTTAAATGTTATTATATTTTACTGTAATTTTTGTTGTTAATATAAGGAAATATAATTTATTTTTATTTTCTATACATAAATGTTAATTTGCATCATGCAACCTTGCTAAATTTAGTTATTATTTCTAGTAGATTGCTGTAGATTCCATTGGAATTTCTACAGATGATCATGTAACTTGCAAATAAGTTTTACGTCTTGTCCAAAGTAAATGTTTTTTTCTTTTTTTTTATTTTGCCTTAAACTACTAACAAGAACCTAGAGGGTAACACTTAAGAATCAGTAAGAGGAGGGGCACCTGGGTGGCTTAGTTGGTTAACCATCTGACTTCTGGTCAGGTCACGATCTCAAGGTCTATGGGTTCGAGCCCCATGACAGGCTCTGTGCTGACAGCTGATCCTTCTGCCTGCTTCAGATTCTGTGTCTCCCTCTCTCTCTATGTCCCTCCCCTGCTTGTCTTCTCTCTGTCTCTCAAAATTAAATAAATAAACATTAAAAAATTAAGAATCGGTGAGAGTAGACATTCTTTCCTTGTTCCTGACCTTAGGGAGAAAACAGTCAGTCCTTTAACATTCAGCACTAGGGTACAAAGTTATTTATCATTAGGTTTTCAACCTGTGCCCTTGCAGTCCTGATTTTGCTGAGATTTTATATCAGTAGTGGATGATTAATTTTATGAAATTATTTCTGTACCTAGGCTATTAAGATGAAGTTGCGAGGTGTGGAGAATCCATTTTCCATAAGGCAAGCTGGCAGCCTGATAGGTATTAATGCTGCAGTCCAACGAGAATTTCTTTTTCCTTAAGGAAACTATAGTTTTGCTATTAAGGTCTTTCAACTGACTACATGAGGACCACCTGGATTATCAAAGAAAATACCCTTTAGGATGTCAAAAGATCCTAACCATATCTATAAATATCTTCACAACTATACCTATAATAGTGTTTACATAAGTGATTGTTTACTATAGTGAAGCCAAATTGATGCATAAAACTGTCAAACACATTGACAAAATAGATTTGAATATGGGGCCCTTTATTTTACAATTGATCCTTAGTTTGCAAATGATTGTCCCATAAGATAAAATCTGAATTCTTTAGCTTTTTTATTGAGACAAGTTTTCCCTTTATACCCATGCTTTGTCTTGTGTCTTTGTCCTTACTTTACACTTACTGTGATGGCTCCATTCTATTATATAATTTATTACAACTCCCTAGGCTCAGTAAAGTAGAGATTGATTTGTCGCCCCTTTTAACTGCTATCACACATACTACACTATTCTACATCTTAGCAACTTAACATATCTATATCTATATATCTTTTTCATGTTTTTTTAATTTAGTTTGGAGAGACAGAGAAAGACAGCATAAGCAGGGGAGGGTCAGAGAGAGAGGGAGATACAGAATCTGAAGACAGGATCCAGGCTCTGAGCTAGCTGTCAGCACAGAGCCTGATGCAGGAATTGAACCCACGAACTGTGAGATCTAACCTGAGCCAAAGTCAGACGCTTAACCAACTGAGCCACCCAGGCACCCTGTATCTGTATCTTTATATCTATATGTGTGTTTTATATATGTTATATTTTATATATATGTTATAAGTATATTCTGTATGTGTTTTATATATAAACATGTTTGTATTTATCAAAAATCATATACAAAACATATGCATATATGTAATCTATCAAATATCCTTATACATACTCATAACCAGTTATAATTCCTCTGCAGGATGAGGATAAGGCTTACACATATTGTATCCTCCACCTTCAATACCAAGTAAGTTGTATATGGTAGATATTTTCAAAATAATTGTTATGAAAATGATAGAACTTGACAGAATCCTTATAGCTAAAAGCTTACTCTGGTAAAGAAATTACCAACCACAATAAACCATTTTTAAAAATAATGCTCTCAATAGACCAGAGGATTATTGCCTATCTTATCTTTGCTTCTTCATGAGATGGCACAGAAATATTTTGTACAGTCCTGCCAGGCTCCTTTCCAATTAATATGACCTAATGAATGGACAAAAGGTATTTGAGTGGCACAAAAAGTCCTGGAATTTGTTTTGGTAAATAAAAATAGTAAAAAAAAAGTAGTAATTGTTTTATAAGTAGTTTAAAACCATAGCTTGAAGTAGGTTCTTGGTCCAGTATCCTATTTATGTATATTATTTCTAGTGGAAATGACAGGAATGTTAAAATTATCAAACAAGAGTTTAAAACAATTATGATATATATGCTAAGGGTGCTAAGGGATAAGTTAAACAAGGTAAGTCAGACTGGCAATTTAAGCAGAGAGATGGAAATCCTAAGAAAGAATCAAAAAGAAATGCTAGAGGTAAAAACAAACAAGTAATAAGCAAAAAAAAAACAAAAAAACAAAAAAACAAAAATCAAAAACAGAAATAAAGTATACCTTTGATGAACTTAGTAGATTATACATGGCCAAGGAAAGAATTTCTGAGACAAAGGATATATTTCTTAAAAATTTTTAAAAGTTTATATATTTTTGAGAGAGAGCGAGCGAGCAGGTAGGAGAGGTGCAGAGAGACAGAGAGACAGAGAGCCCAAGTGGGCTCTGTGTTGATAGCAGAGAGCCAGATATGGAGCTCGAACTCATGAGCCGTGAGATTGTGACCTGAGCTGAAGTCAGATGTTTAACCAACTGAGCTATCCAGGCACCCCAAGAGATAATTTTAATAGAACCTCAAAAACTGAAAAGCAGAGAGAACAAAAATGGAACTAAACAAAATATAATATCCAGAAGCCAGTAACAGAAAGTTAACTGGATAATACCAAAATTTGTAGAGATTAAACAACACGTTTCTAAATAACACAGCTCAAAGAAGAAACCTCAAGAGAAATTTAAAATATTTTGAAGTAAATGAAAATAAACACATAGCTTTTCAAAAATGTGCGGGATGCTATGACAACAATGCCTAGAGGAAAATGTATAGCATTAAATGCATTTATTAGAAATGAAGCCATATCTAAAATCAATAATCTAAGTTTCCACCTTGGGAAATAAGAAAAAGTAGATCCAAAGAAAGCAGAAGAGAAATAATAGCAAAAGTTAGAGCAGAAATAAATGAAATCAGAAACAAGAAAATGATGGGGAAAAATCAATAAAACAAAAAACAGTTCTTCAGAAAGATCAATAAAAGTGATAGATCTCTAGTCAGGCTGACTAAAAACAAAGACAGAAGACACGAATTATGAATATTAGAAATGAAAGAGATGTCATCCTTAGAGATTCTACAAACATTAAAATGATAATAAAGAATACTATGAACAAACCTATACCCAAAAATTTGATAAGCTATATAAGATGGGCCAATTTTTTAAAGGCATAATTTGTCAAAACTCGAACAAAAAGAGAGAATCTGAGTAGGCCTATGTCTATTACAGCAATTGAATTAATAGTTAATAACTTTCCCAAACACAAGCACTCAGTTCAGATAGGTTCACTGGTGAATTCCCTTAACATTTAATAAAAAATAAATTCTTTCCAACTTCTTTCAGAGGATAGAAGCAGAGGAAATACTTCTTAACTCATTCTATGAAAACAATATTAATGTAATACCAAAACTAGACAAACTACAGATAAATATCTGTCTTAAAATAGATATCAGCATCATGAACCAAGTAGTAGTAAATCAAATACATAATATTAAAATAGAATTATACACCACAAACAACACAGAGCCTGTTTGGGATTCTCTCTCGCCCTCTCTCTCTGCCCCTCCCTCATTCTCTCTCTCTATTTTTCACTTTCAAAATAAACAAATAAGCATAAAAATCAGTTTCCTTACTATATATCAGCATTGAACAAGTGAATCTGAAATTCAAAAATGGTACCATTTCTATGAGTACCCTTAAAAAATTAATTCAGAGGTGCTCGGGTGGCTTAGTTAAGCATCCCGCTTTTGATTTTGGCTCAGGTCATGAGCTCATGGTTGCTGAGATTGAGCCCCATGTGCTCTCAGCATGGAACCTGTTTGGGATTCTCTTCTCTTTTCCTCTCTCTCTACCCCTCTTCCTCCCTCCCTCCCTTCCTCTCTCTCTTTCTCAAAATAAATAAACAAAAAAAATTAACTCAAGATGAAAACATACCTACATGTAAAATAACAATTGTAAAACTCTGAGAAGATACTATAGGAAGAAAAACTACAAATGACCTTGAGTTTGGCACAGACTTTCTAGATACACCACCAAATAAATAATCCATGAAAGAAATAATTGATAAGCTGAACTTCAGTAACATTAAAAATTTCTACTCCATGAAAGACAATGTCAGGAGAATGAGAGAAAAGCCACAGACTTGCAAAAGACACATCTGATAAAGAATTGTTGTCCAAAATATAAAATGAACTCTGAAAACTCAACAAAAACCAAACAAACAAAAAAAAGTACTAATAAATAAGACAAAAATCTAGCAGACACTTAACCCAAGATAAAGAGGTGATAAATTAGCACATGAAAACATGCTCCAAATCATGTGTCATCAAGAAAATGCAAATTAAAACAGCAACGGAACACCACCACACACCTATTAGAATGGCCAAAACACAGAACACTGACAGAAGCAAATACTGGTGAAGATCTGGAACCACAGGAACTCTCATACTTTGTTGATGGGAATGCAAAATTGTACAACCATTTTGGAGAAGCTTGGATTCTTAAAAAACTGAACATACTTCTTTTAAAAACTTAAGTATAGTTAACCCACAATGTTGCATTAGTTTCAGGTGTAAAACATAGTGATTTGACATCTCTATACATTATGCTATGCTTACCACAAGTGTAGCTACCATTTGTGACCATACAACAATGTTACAATACTGCTGACTGTATTTACTATGCTGAAAGTTTCATCACCATGACTTACTCATTCCATAAGTGGAAGCTTGTACTTCCAATTCCCCTTCACCCATTATGTCTCTCCCCCTACCCCCTACCCTCTGGCAACCATCAGTTTGTTCTCTGTATTTAGGGGTCTGTTTCTGCTTTATGGTTCTTTGTTCGTTTGTTTATTAGGTTCCACATATATATAAAAGCGTATGGTATTTGTCTTTTTCTGTCTGACTTATTTCACTCTTAGCATACAGCCTCTAGGTCTATCCATGTTGTTACAGATGGCAAGATCTTATTATTTTTATGGCTAAGTAATATTCCACTGTATATATAATCTTCCTTACATATTCCACTGATGAAGATTTAGTTTGTTTCCACATTTCGGCCATTGTAAATAATGCTTCAAAAACATAGAGATATATGTATATGTCTTTTCAAATTAGTGCTTTTGTTTCCTTTGAATAGATACTTGGTAATGAAATACTGGATCATATGGGATTTCTATTTTTAACTTTTAGAGGAGTCTCCATACTGTTTTCCATACTGGTTGCACCAATTTAAACTTCCACCAACAGTGCACTAAGGTTCCTTTTTCTCCATATCCTTGCCAACACTTGTTATTTCTTGTCTTTTTTAATGTAGTCATTCTGACAGGTTTAAGGTGATGTCCCATTGTGGTTTTGATTTGCATTTCCTGATAATTAGTAATGTTGTGCATGTTTTCACATGTCTGTTGGCAACCTATATATCTTCTTTGTAAAAATGTCCATTCAGGCCCTCTGCTCATCTTTAAACCAGTTTGTTTATTTGCTTGTTGAATATTTTTGGTGTTGAGTTGTAAAATTCTTTACATATTTTGAATATTAACCCCTTATTGAATATATCATTTGCACTTATCTGCTCTCATTCAGTAGGTTGGATTTTCATTTTGCTGATGGTTTTCTTTGCTTTGCAAAAGCTTTTTAATTTGGTGTAGCCTCAGTAGTTTGTTTTTGGGTTTGTTTCCCTTGCCTGAGGAGACTTATCTAGAAAAATGTTGCTAAGACTAGTGTCAGAAGATTACTGCCTATATTTTCTTCTAGTAGTTTTATGTTTTCAGGTTTTTGTGTGTGATGAAAGTGGTCCAGTTTCATCCATTTGCATGTTGCTGTCCAATTTTTCCAGCACTATATATTGATGAGACCATCTTCTCTCCATTGTGTATTCTTGCCTCCTTTATTGACCACATAAGAGTGGAATTATTTCTGGGCTCTCTACTCTTTCCATTAATCTATATGTCTATTTTTGTGCCAGTTTTGATTACTAGATAAATTGGTATCTGTGTTATGATACCTCCAGCTTTGTTCTTTCTCAAGATTGCTTTGACTGCTCAGAGTCTTTTGTGAACACATACAAATTTTAAGATTATTTGTTCTAGTTCTGTGAAAAATACTACTAGAATCATAATAGGGATTACTTTGCTTTAAATGGTGTGGCCATTTTAACAATATTAATTCTTCCAATCCATGATCATGTATGTTTCTCATTTATTTGTGTTATCTTCGATTTCTTTCATCAATGCTTTATAGTTTTCAAAGTACAGGTTTTTCACCATCTAAGTTAGGTTTATTCCTTGTTTTTTGTTTTGGTAAAAAAAAAAAAAACCTCTAAATATTCCACCTAAAACTATTAGAAGTAATAACTGAACATACCCTTGTCATACGGTTTAGCAATCATGCTCCTTGATATCCACCCAAAAGAGCTGAAAATTTTTCCCTACAAAACCCTCCACATGTAAGTTTGAAGCAGCTTTATTCATAATTGCAAAAACTTGGAAGTAATCAAAATGTTCTTCAATAGATGAAATTATAAACAAACTACAGTAGATCCAGATAATAGAATATTATATAGCACTACAAAAACAGGGCTATCAAGCCATGAAGGACATAGACAAATCTTAAATGCATAATACTAAATATAAGAAGCCACTCTTAAAATGCTGTAATGCTCTATGAATCCAACAATATGACACTCTAGAAAAGGCAAAACTATGGAGACAATACATAGATTACTGGTTACCAGAAGCTGGGTAGAGGAAGGGATAAATAGGCAGAGCACAGAGGATTTTTAGGACACTGAAAATACTCTGTGTGATATTATAGTGATGGATACATGCCACTTTATATTTGTCCAGATCCATAGACTGCACAAGACCGACACTGGACCCAAAGGTAAACTATGGACTTTGGGTGATTATGAGGTGCCAAAGTAGGTTTATTAATTGTAACACATGTATCACTCCAGTAAGTGATGCTGATAATGGGGAGAGACTATGCATGTGTTCGGGTAGGAGGTGTATAAGAAATGTCTACCTTTTCCTAAAACTACTTTAAAAAAAAGGGATCTTTAATTAAAAAAAAAAGCATTGCGAAGCCGAAAATTAAATTTACCTTTTGAAATGGTGCTAAAAATTTTTATAATTATTTGAAACTAAGAAGGTAAGATATGCCTTATATCGTGAGAAAGTTGTAAAGTGAAATGTTACCCTTGTGCCTGGTTAGAATAGGATATGATTGTTTTATCAGATTTTAAAAAATTTCCAGAACAGTTTATTTCAATTTTAAATATCAAATATTAATTGATAATATATACTTAAACATATGACAACATCTATATAAATTAATTAATGTATACACTGACAGTCAAGATGTTATCATTGATATTCTATTCAGGGATATATGTAGGTGTATACCTTTTTTAAAATGTTTATTTGTTTTGAAAGAGAGAAAGAGCACATATGTGTGCATGCAAGTGGTGGAGGGGCAGAGAGAGAGGGAGGGAGAGAGAAAGTCCCAAAGAGGCTCCATGGTCTAAGCACGGAGCCTAATACCAGGTTCTATCTAGTGAATCATGAGACCATGACCTAAGCCAAAATCAAGAGTAAGACTGAGCCACCACTTAAGCAACTGAGCTGCTCAGGGGCCTCTATAGGTGCATACTTTTTAAAATTAGAATAAATGTTTCTTTTCAGGACTTTTATGTGATTCATTAAAAAATTAAGAAATTCAAAACATTTCAAGTATAAGGACATGTTTTTAGACTCAATTTAATGCAATGGAAAAGACAGTCTCTCTATACTAATAAATTTTAAAATAAAAACATAAAAGCTATGCCTTTGAAAACACTTCTACCAATCTTTTCAAATATAAATAACTAATTAATGACCATTTTGTGTTTTCAGCTGATACATAAGAGAACCAGTTATTCTTTTAATCTTTATTTATTTTTGAGAGAGAAAGAGAGAGAGAGAGAGAGCAGGGGAGGGGCAGAGAGAGAGAGGGAAACAAAAGATATGAAGCATGTTGCAGGCTCTAGTCTGTCCACACAGAACCTAATGAGAGACTAGAACCCACAAACCATGAGATCATGACTTGACCCAAAGATGGAAGCTCAACCAACTGAGCCTCCTGGGTGCCACAAAAGAACCAGTTAAAGTAACAGAAGATCTATACATCATTAAAACTATTGTAATAATACTTGACATTTTGAATTTTTTTAAATATTTATTTAGTTTTGAGAGAGAGGTGGTGAGAGCTAGGGAGGGGGAGAGAGAGAGAGAGAGAGAGAAAGAGAGAGAGAGCGGGAGAGAGAGAGAAAAAATCTGAAACAGACTTCAGGCTCTGAACTCTCAGCACAGATGAGATTATGACCTGAGCCAAAGTCAGACGCTTAACCAACTGAGCCACCCAGGTGCCCCAATACTTGACTTTTTGATGGTATTTTTCTTGGTTCTTCTTTTAACTTTATTATGAAATAATCTTGTTTTCAAGTGGCTGATCATTCCAAATTTCACTACAGATTGTAAAATTCATTTATAGCAGACATTTGTCTTTATAAAATGAAAAATAATGCAAAATTGATCTTGCTTTTAGTTTCAAAATTTATTTGAATTATGAGTCACATACATTTAAAACTATATATAATGATGTAATTTTACTCTTCAAAATGAATAAAGAATATTTAAACATAAACTATTTTAAAATTTTAAACTCACATAGTACTAAATTAAACAGAAAGTTTTATTTAATTTTTGTTAATATTTACTTTTGTTGTAGTTCTTGTTTGGTCTTTACTCAGTTACTTATATTTAAAGATAAATATGTACATATATATTTATGTGTAAACTATCTATGTATCTATCTAATTAAAATTTTATTGTGATAATCACACTTAAAATGAGATATATCTTAACAAAATTTATTTTATTTTTTAATTTTTTTAAATATGTATTTTTGAGAGAGAGAGACACAAAGAGTGACCAGGGGATGGTCAGAGAGAGAGGGAGACACGGAATCAGACGCAGGCTCCAGGTTTTGAGCAAATGGTCAGCCCTGAGCCTGACATGGGGCTCGAACCCAGGAACTATGAGCTCATGACCTGAGCTGAAGTTAGCCCCTCAACCGACTGAGCCACTCAGGCACCCCCTTCTTAACAAAATTTTAAGTGCACAAGCATTATCACTGGCTGTAAGTATAACATTGTGCAGCAGGTCTCTATAGCTTATTTATCTTTCTTAACTAAAAGCTTATCCTTGTCAAATAATAACTTCCTATTTTCTCCTCCCTCCCCTAATCCCAAACTTTGATTTTGTGAATTTGACTATTGCAGATACCTTACGTAAGTGGAATTATGCAGTGCAAGTCTGTGTCTGGCTTATTTCACTTAGCATAATGTTCTCAAGGATGTTTGATCTTTATTTTTAATAAATATTACCTTAAATTATACACCCATGCATATTTCCCATTTGAAGTTAAGTGTGGGGAAGGCTACTATTTTAAGCAATAAAATAAAGTAAAATAAAATAGAGTGTGACTATGTGTTACTGAAGAAAATATTCCTATAATTTGGGTGTTTAAAAGTATTTGGAATGCAATGAAGTAGATCTAATGAGGAACAAAATTTTGTTTT
Organism: Suricata suricatta; assembly: GCF_006229205.1. Lineage (NCBI taxonomy): Eukaryota > Metazoa > Chordata > Mammalia > Carnivora > Herpestidae > Suricata > Suricata suricatta. The sequence goes on along the minus strand of NC_043705.1, from coordinate 128,790,546 downwards.
CTGCAATAACTATTGGGATATGTTTTGTTTGCATTCTTAAAAGAAAGCACAAGAATAACACAAACTTTGAAAAAATTAATGATTGTCAAAAATTTTGCCTTTAGGAATCTTAATTTATATCTTGTTTCTCTCTTTCATTCAAGCATTTTGACTTTTGTAAGTTTCTTAGTTTCTCAGTGTCAGTGTTTTCTATCTTATAAAATAGAAGTAATGTACATTTATTAACTGTAATCAGGATTGTAAAAATTGCATGAACACATGCATGTATTTGGAACTCCAACGAAAATTTATTAAATTATTACAAGCTTTTGACTCAATTGAATTCCTAGCTTCTATGGATTTTTAAAGATTGACATAGGAAAGGGAAAGTAACAGGTAATGTGGAGTCAATGGTCTCTTCAATAAAATAGTGAGATAAAGTAAAAGAACAAATGGGTGGGAAAGAGTTGGGGCTTAGACACTAGGAAGATAGAGTCAAAAAGAAAGAAAAGGACTATAAGAAATGTTTGCAGGCAGTGATTCTCATCCTGTAAATTTTTATTCCTTTATATTACTTTGAAAAGAATTCTCCTATACTCCCTGTTGCCCCCATTTCTGTTCAAACTCATTTTCCCTTACAGTCACTGCTTTCCCTGAGGCTCCTCCCGCCCCCTCACTGGGAAGGAAGTATTGATTGAGTGATAAAGCAAACACAGTTACATGGCTGTAGTGATCTCATTTCACAAAAGGGTCCGGAGAAATAAATGCATCCTTAGAGTAAACTTCAGATCACTTAAGAATTTTGAAACCCTGAAATGCCATCCAAAAGAATATTTCCAGGGGAGAGAAATAGCTAAAAAGAGCAGGAGTCAGAATAATTTTGATAGCCAGAAGAAGCAAAATATTCAGCCCTGGATGAGAGACTGGTTGAAGAGAAAGAGTATGTGGTGTTGTGTAAACTTTCTCTGGATGTTTCCAGTGTCAGGAACAGGCAGTACAATTTAAAATATTTATAAAAGTGAAACCATGAGACGGTTTGTTAATTCTTTTCCTCTTCTCTCCCATCCTTCTTATCTCTGTCTTCTCAGTTCAAGCCTCTCAGATCATTTATTTCTAAAATCTTCTTAGCACTATTTACAATGACTTAAACATGCAGATTAAATTAAAAAGTAATTGTAGCATCCATACTGCCTTGGATAGAGGTGTACCAGGGGATTGTGAGACATGATTTGATGGGCGGCTAAAGATCTACACTTAGGGAATGAACAGAAGAGAAAGGAAAACTGGAAACAAACAATCCAATTTTGGGATTTAAGGCTGAGTCCGGTCAACTGGTACAAAAGACCCCTAATGATGAGAAAAAGGGAGAGTCCCTATCAGCAAAATATCACATACACTACAAGTCAGATTATGAAAGCAGTGGTAGGGATAATATTAATGGACTGAGTGAAGGAAATAAGAAGAAGATGATCACCAGTTGATTAGGCTAAAAGAGCATGCATAAATAAATAAATAAACAAACAAATAAATATATAAATAAATAAAAATATAGCAAAAAATTCAGTGATCCAATGACCCACGTCATGTGCTTAAACTTGTGCTTATGTGTATAATATGCTCAAGTTAGAGCCACACCTCTTCTTCACCATGTGATGAAATCAGAGCTTAAGGAGAAATAATGGTCTTGTCTTTGTCTTTATTAAGATAAACATCTGACAAGAATCCAAACCCCTCCCCATTTTACTGGAATTCATTTTATTTTTTGCAGTTCACTTCCTCACTTTCCTTAACTCTTTGCTGGAACCAATTAGATGTTCCACATTACTAGTCATTAGGGAAATGCAAAATAAAACCACAATGAGCTATCACTTCACACCTGTTAGCGTTGCCATCATTAAACAGATGAAAAATAAGCAGTGCTGGTGAAAATGTGGAGAAAAGGCAATCCTTGTGCAGTGTTCTTTGTAATTTGGCAATGCCACTGTGGAAACCAGTATGGAGATCCTCAAAAAATTAGAAATAGAACTACTGTATAGTCCAAAAATACAACCTCTGGGAATACATCCAAAGGAAACAAAAACACAACTTAAAGGTGTATCTGGACCCCCATATTCATAGCATCATTATTTACAATGACCAACACATGGAAACAATCTAATCAATTGATGAATGCAAAAGGAGCTGTGTCTATCTATAACGAGTTAAATAGCAATATATGAAGTGAAATAAATCATACAGAGAAAGACAAATACTATACAATATGCATGATAAGTGGAAACTTATAAAAGAAAGAGAAAAAATTACTCAGAAAAAGAGATAAGATTTGTGGTTATCAAATGCAGAAGATGGAGATAAGGGAAATTGTAGGGATGTGGTTGAAAAGTGCAAACTCCCAATTATATATAAGTACTAGAGATGTAATGCACATCATGATGACTATGGCAAACACTGCTGTATGATATATAGAAAAGTTACTAAATGAGTAAATCTTTGAGTTATTTTTTAATTTTTTAAAATTATTTTTGAGGGGGGTTAGGGAGAGAGAGGGAGAAACAGAATCCGAAGCAGGGTCCAGGTTCGGAGCTATCAGCACCGAGTCCGACGTGGAGCTCGAACTCATGAACTGTGAGATTATTAACTGAGCTGAAGTTGGACGCTTAACCAACTCAACCATCCAGGTGCCCCAATCCTATGTGTTTTTTTTAATTTAAATCCAAGTTAGTTAACATATAGTGTGATAATGGTTTCAGGAGTAGAATTTAATGATTTATCACCTACATGTAACAACCAGTGATTATCCCAACAAGTGCCCTCCTTAATGCCCATCACCCATTTAGCCATCCCCCAACCTCCATTCCAGCAACCCTCAGTTTGTTCTCTGTATTTAAGAGTCTCTTATCGTTTGCCTCCCTCTCTGTTTTTATATTATTTTTTCTTCCCTCCCCCTATTTTCATCTATTGTGTTTCTTAATTTCCATATATGAGTGAAATAATATATTTATATTTTTCCCATGGACTTATTTTGCTTATCATAATATATTCTAGATCTACCCACATTGTGCCAAGACTCCATTCATTTGACTACATACACACATCTTATTTATCCATTTATCAGTTGATGGACATTTGGGCTCTTTCCAAAGAAAGAGGTAGGTATTGTAGGTATAGTTGATAGTTCTGCTATAAACATTGGGGTGCATTGCCCCTTCAAATAAACATTTTGTATGCTTTGAATAAACATCTATTCATGCATTTGCTGAGTTATAGGGTAGTTCTAGTAGTGATTTTTGAGGAACCTCCATATTTTTTCCAGAGTGGCTACACTAGTTTGCATTCCCGTCACCAGTGCAAAATTGTTCCCCTTCTCCACATCCTCTCCAATATCCGTTGTTTCTTGAGTTGTAATTTTAGCCATTCTGACAGGTGTGAGGTGGTATCTGTTGTGATTTTGATTTGTATCTCCCTGATGGTGAGTTTTGTTGAGCATCTTTTCATGTGTCTGTTAGTCATCTGATTAAATCCTATGAGTTTTTATCACAAGAAGAATTATATTCTTTTCTTTCTCTCCTCCCCCTCCTCCCCCACTCCCCATTCTCTTCCTTCTCCTCCTTCTTATTTTTGTATCTACATGAGAGATGAATGTTAGCTGAACCTATTATGGTGATCACTTCACAAAATATGTAAATCAAATCATCAAGCTCTATGACTTAAATTTATACACTGATGCATGTCAATTATCTCTCAGTAATATTGGGGGGAAAAACCCTGGAAATAAATCTGATGTGAGACATACATGATCTCCACAAAAATAATTTGAAATAAGATATTAAAAAGAAATAAAAGATTGAAGTTTTTACAAAGTATATGAATCAGAACACAATATAGTAATAAGAATGTTCTCCCAAATTAATATAAAGATTCAAAAAATCCCAAATAAATCCAGAAGCATTTTTGTTTTTGTTTCTTTTTCTTTTCACAGATAGATTTGGTGATTGCAGAATCTACATGGCAACAAAGAGGGATATTACATTACCTGTGCCAACGTAGAATCCAACAAAATAGAGCACTTTCTCTAGTCACTGTCAAGGCATGTTTTAAATTGCAATAAGTAAGGCTGTAAAGTACTGCTGCAAGAAGAGACAATAGACCTAGGCCACAGAAATCAGTCTAGAAATAAACCGATGGAGGTATGGACATTTTTCATAGCACATGTTGGCATTGTAAAGGGGTCGGGAAAAGACGACCTTTTCAAAGTACGATGTTCTATCAACTGGATATTTGTATATCTATAAAGAAATACATAAAAAAGCTGCCACATGACAAATAAACAAAATTATTTTTGAGTTACTTGTAGATCTGAATGTGGAAGGTAAAGCAAAAGCTTCAAGAAAATAAATTAGAAAGATACTTTTATAATCCTGAGGTAGGAAAAGATGAGTTAAGTGAGACAAAAAGATACCAACTATAAAGAAAAAGATAATAAATCATATTACATCAAATTAAAGATTTCTTTCTACTCATGAATAAACATCATTAAAAAAGGAAAACTATACATTCCACTTGTTATAGAGAGTTAAATTAATGTAATATTCGTATAAAGGAATAGAGTACAGAAATCAAAATAGGAAAGTGAGTTTCTACAATCACGTGGGCCTCAAATATGCAGTATGGTAACAAAAAGGCTGGGGTTATGGAATTGATACTGAATATTTCCACGTGCATATTAAAAAATTAATAGGCAAAACATAGGAGTAATAGTTTCTTTTGGGGTGGGAGAAGAGACAGATACTGGGAAGAACAAAAGGGAGTCATTGGTGCATTGGTCTATTATTTGAACTAGATGATAGTTAAATGTTAATACTTAGTTTGTTACAACTTACTGAGTTTTACACGTAATGGATTTTAACTTGTTTTATATGTTATACTTCAATAAAAATTAAATTAATAAAACAGCAATACACTAACTACTATATTCCAGACACTCTTTTATGTCCCTTTCCACATAGTGACTCATCTACTTCTCACCAATATAGGAGACACTCATTATTATGCCTGTTTTAAAGATTAAAACATAATTATAGATTATTAAATTAGACAGAATATTTAAATAGCTTAATGTAGAAGTGGCTGATCTAGGATGTGAATCTAGATATCTGGCTACAAAATCCATGTTATTAACTAAAATATTATATTTCAAATTCAAGCTCTGCCTAGGTGAACTGTTTTCAATCTCCAGATGCAACAGTGTTCCATTTCCCACGACTCCCAAGTCTGAAATAGCTCATTACTGGAGAAAGATTTTAGGGACATCATTCCTGCAATCTATTCCACCCACATATATGCAATACATTGTGTTTACACGTGCTTATTGCTTTTTTTGCAACAGTATCTCAAATATGTTATTTTATTATGTAAGTTTAAATGAGGTATACAATCACTAATCATAGATATATTTAAACAATTATTATTTTTTGTATTTAAAAATTAACTTATGGAATACATCCAGAGAATACTAAGTTTCAAAGTTCAGTGCATTGTATAGTAACAAAATAAAATCAAAAACAAAACAAAGGATGAGTCTCTTTCTTACTAACTCAATTTACTAAACAGACTACATACAGATAAACCTAGTTATCATACTACACTAGTTTTTCAGATTGGTGATTCATAGAAGTTCTGGAGGTAATAATATGGGCCACATTATTTTTCCACTACAAAGCATAAGTATATTTTGGTTTTTACATTTTACATATCTGATGTAGCATACTTGTGTAATTTCTGAAAAATAATTGCATCTTTCATGACCACATTTAATCTTGAGAAGACTGGACTAAATAATTTTTTCATGTTTTTGTTTAAATTCTAGTTAGTTAATATATATGGAAAAATTGGTTTCAGGTTTAGAATTTAGTGATTCGTCCCTTACATATAACACCCAGTGCTCATCACAACAAGTGCCTTCCTTAATGTCCATCAACCATTTAGCCCATCCCCACCACACCTCCCTCTCTCAACCTTGTTTGTTCTCTAGATAAAAGTCTCTTATAATGTACTTCCCTCTTATTTTTTTATTCTCACTGGTTCATCAGTTTTGTTTCTTAAGTTACACCTATGAGTGAAATTAAATCGTATTTGTCTTTGACTGACTTATTTCACTTAGTGTAATAGACTCCCGTTCCATCCGTGTCATTGTAAATGGTAGGATTAATTCTTTTTTGATTGCTGAGTAATAATCCTGTGTGTGTGTATGTGTGTGTGTGTGTGTGTGTGTGTGTGTGTGTATACCATATTTTCTTTATTCATTCATCAGTCAGTGGACATTTCAGCTCATTCCATAGTTTGGCTATTATAGATAATGGTGACACAAAAATCAGTGGGCATATGTCCCTTTGAATATGTATTTTGTATCCTTTGGTTAAATACCTAGAAGCGCTATTGCTGAGTCATAGGATAGTCCTATTTAACTTTGTGAGGAGACTCCAACCTCTTATCCATAGTGGCTGTGCCATTTTGCATATCCAACAAACAAGTGTAAGAGGGTTCCACTTTATTTGCATCCTCACTACCATCTGCTGTTTCTTGTGTTGTTAATTTTAGCCCTTCTGACAGGTGTGAAGTGATAGCTCATTGTAGTATTGATTTGTATTACACTGATAATAAGTGATGTTGAACATCTTTTCATGTCTGTTAGCTATCTGTATGTCTTTGGGGAAAAGATGTCTACTTATGTCTCCTGCCCATATTTTTAACTGGGTTATTTGGTTTTGTGTGTGTAGAGGTGTACCAGTTCTTTATAGAGTCTGGATACTAGTTCTTTATCAGATAAGCCATTTTCAAATATCTCCTCCCATTTCATAGGCTGTTTTTTTAGTTTTGTTGATTACTTTCTTTGCTGTGCAGAAGCTTTTTATTTGGTGAAGTTCTAGTAGTTCATGTTAGCTTTTGTTTCCCTTGCCTCCAGAGATATGTCTAATAAGAAGTTGCAAAGGCTGAGGTCAAGGAGGTAGGTGCCTGTGTTCTCTTCTAGGATTTTGCTGATTTTCTTTCTCACATTTAGGTCTTTAATGAATTTTGAATTTATTTTTGTGTTTGATTTAAGAAAGTGTTCAAGAGTCATTGATTTGCATGTTGCTGTCCAATGTCCCATTTGTTAAAGAGACTGACTTTTTCCCATCGGATATTCTTTCCTGGTTTGTTCAAGATTAGTTGAACATACAGTTGTGGGTCCATTTCTAGATTTTCTATTCTGTTCCATTGATCTATGTGTGTGTTTTTGTGGAAGTACCATAGTGTCTTGATGTAATTCCACTTTAAGTGTGGAATTGTGATGCCTCCAGCTTTGCTTTTCTTTTTCAAGAGTGCATTGGCTAATCAGGGTCTTTTGTGGCTCTATGTTAATTTTAGGATTGTTTGCTCTAGCTCTGTGAAAAATGTTTCTGTTATTTTAATAGTGATTGCATTAAAGGTGTACATTGCTTTGGGTGGTATAGACATTTTAACAATATTTGTTTTTCCAATCCCAGAGCATGGGATTTTTTCCATTTTTGTGCCATTCAATTTCTTTCATAAGTATTCTATAGTTTCAGAGTGTGGTACTTTTACCTCTTTAATTAGGTTTATTCCTAAGTATCTTATGAGTTTTGCTGCAATTATGAATGGGGTCAATTCCTTTATTTCTTTTTCTGTTGGTTCACTATTGATATAGAGGAATGCAACAGATTTCTGTGCATTGATTTTATATCCTGAAACCTTGTGGAACTCATGTATATGTTCTAGTAATTTTTTGGTAGAGTCTTTTGGGCTTTCTACATAGAGTATCATGTCATCTGTGAAGAGCACAGGTATGACTTCTTCCTTGACAAATTGGATGCCTTTTATTTCTTTTGTTGTCTGATTGCTGAGACTAGGGCTTCCAGTACTATGTTAAATAAGAATAGTGAGAGTGGACATCCTTGTCTTGTTCCTGGCCACGGAATAAAAGATTTCATTTTTTTCCCATTGAGTATGATCTTAGCTGTGGGTCTTTTGTATATGGCTTTTATTATTTTGAGGTATGTTCTAGCTATACCTACTTTGTTGAGGGTTTTATATACAGAAAGGATGTTGCGTTTTGTCAAATGCTTTTTCTGCCTCTCTTGAGAGGGTCAGATGGTTCTTATCCTTTCGTTTATTAATATGGTGTATCACATTGGTTGATTTGTGTATATTGAGCCACTTCTGAAGCCCAGGAATAAATCCCACTTGATCATGGTGAATAATTCTTTCAATGTACTCTTGGATTTGATTTGTTAGTATCTTGTTGAGATTTTTTCATCTACGTTCATCAGGAATATTGGCTTGTAATTCTCTCTTATAATGAGGTCATTGGTTTTGGACTCAAAGTAATTCTGGCCTTGTAGAATGAGTTCGCAAGGTTTCCTTCCTTTTCTATTTTATGGGAAAGTTTGAGAATGGGAATTAACTCTTCGTTAGATGTCTGGTAAAATTTCTGTGGGAAGCCATCTGGCCCTGAGCTCTTGTTTGTTGGAAGATTTCTGATTACTGATTCAATTTCCTTGATTAATATGGGTCTATTCAAATTTTCTCTTTCTTCTTGTTTAAGTTTTGGTAGTTTTTGTCTTTTTAGGAATTTATAGTTCTAAAATTTAGATTTCCACTTCTTCTAGGTTACCCAGTTTCTTGTCCTATAATTTTTAATAATATTCTCTTGTAATTGTTTGCATTTCTGTGGTGTTGGGTGTAATCTCTCCTCCTCCATTCATGAATAAATTTTATTTATTTGAGTCCTTCCTCTTTTCTTTCTGATAAATCCAGCCAGAGGTTTATAAATTTTATTAATACTTTAAAAGAATCAGATCTTAGTTTTATAAATCTGTTCTAGTTTGTTGTTGTTGTTGCTTTGTTCCTGTATCACTTATTTTGTACTATTATTTGTTATTTCCCTTCTTCTGCTGACTTTAGGTTTTATTTGTTGTCGCTTTTCTAGCCTAAACAATTGTAAAAATAACCTGTGATTTCAGGCTTTCTACAACCAAGGGAGTCTGTGAATGCAGTTTCAGCAAGTTGACGCTAGGTGGGGTTTATCATTTGACTTGCAGGCAAAATTCCTCACGTTCATTGATTTTCAAAAAATCCCAAGACAACCATTTCTCAAATATTTAATCATTTTTGATTTATTAAAGCTTAACTGTTAAAACTCAGTAATAATTAACATCATTATAATTAGCTTATTTGAGAGAAAAATAAAAGTATAAAAAATAACTATATGACGAATTCCCAGCAGAACCTGTTCATAGCATTTCAAATTATCTCTGTGATCTTGCCAAGATATTTCACATCTCTGGGACTCTCTTGGGGTAGAATTAAATTAGTGTTTTGGAAAGATATTTAATAGAAGAATTCTTTTGAAGCAAAAAAAACACGCATACAAATAAATACAGGTGCTTTGGCTGAGTTGCGTGTAAGGTCCATTTGATCTTCCACCTAAAGTTCCAAATCCTGCTGTCAAAACCAAATACTTAAACAATACTCTAAAACCACTGATTTCTCCCTTTCCTGAAAGCCCTTTGCTTAAAGATCATTTTTGTAGAATACTTTTGTCCAATCCTCTCAAATTTAACATCATCTAGGGTCTATTAAAAAAAATCCCGGGGCGCCTGGGTGGCTCAGTCGGCTAAGCCTCAGACTTCAGCTCAGGTCAGATCTCACGTTCGTGGGTTCGAGTCCCGCATCAGGCTCTGTGCTGACAGCTAGCTCAGAGCCTGGAGCCTGCTTCCGGTTCTGTGTCTCCTTCTCTCTCTGCCCCTCCCCCTCTCATGCTCTGTCTCTCTCTGTATAAAAAAAAAAAAAATCCAAATCCTGGGTTCTATCTTAGACCATGTAAAACTGAATCTGTACAAGTGGACCCCAAACACTTATTTTTAAAACATTGTGCTGTAATTTAGGAGCAGAAAGTGTGGAGAACCATTTTACGCAATAGCTATAACTCAAATTCCTCCAGAGTTCTGATTTATTTCAAACCTCCATAAAGGACTTCAGTAGTGATTATATTGGAATGTTTACATTTTGTGATATAGAAAGGACATCATATCTCAGTTTGGAATCTGAAAGGTTAGGTAAGACTGGACTATCCATATCCAAGTAAGTCATATCAAAAGTCATTTAAATTTAAATTTACAATTTAAATTCAGTAAAAGAATTCAACTTCTGATTTTGACTAGGCTATTAGAGAATTTTCTAAGACAAAATTAGAAGAATGTATATATCACATATAAACAATAAATGTTTGCTTTAATCAAAAAATGTTAAGCAAATTTCTTTATGTAGAATCATATTTTCTCTTCCTTGCCATATTCAAAGGAAAATTATTTTCTGAAAATAATAAAATTGTTCTTAAATATTTTAGAATCATTACAAATGAATATCAATAAGAAAATAATAAAATCGTATGTCAAAATGTTAAGTGATATTATTCACATTCATGGGAAAATATTAATCTAATATATTAACCTTAATTATAATAATTTTAATTTATGAGCCATGGTTCATGGCTTGCATTTTAAACTTGCATTTTAAAATATTCACTTTTTAAGTTTTTCAAGCACCTATAATATTTCCCTTAAAATAACATTGTGTATAAGTTAATTTTACCTACTTTATTATCTCAGATGTGCATAAAATAATCACAATGAAGACTGAATGATTTTGGAAATTGTAAGTAGTAGTAACTATAGGGAAGTGAAACCAGATTTTATATTGCTTGAGATGGAGACTAAACTGTGGAATTTGCTCTTTATACATTAGAACAAGCTCCTCTTTTATAAACTAAATAGTTTACATTTTCAAAAACAAGAATTCTATCCTACATAGCCACAGTATGACCACCAATATCAGAAAACTAACACTGACATATCATCACTATCTAATCTTTGGATCCTATTTAAGTTTCAACACATATTCTTATAACATTCTTTACAGCAAAATGATCCAGTTTAGAATGAAGATTCCATAGAGTTGGCATATCTTTTTTTTTTTACTTTTTTAATGTCTTTTATTTATTTTTGAGAGATAGAGAGAGAGGGAGACACAGAATCTGAAGCAGGCTCCAGGCTCTGAGCCAACTGTCAGCACAGAGCCCAACGCGGGGCTCGAACCCACGAACCGGGAGATCATGCCCTGAGCTGAAGCCAGCCGCTTAACTGACTGAGCCACCCAGGTGCCCCTGGCATATCTTTTTATAGTCTTTCAGTGTTGAGCAGTTTCTCCCCTCTACTTTGATTTACATGACTTTGACACTGACAATTACAAGTCACTTTGTAGAGTATCCTTCAATTTTTTTTTTTCTCATGGTAAAATTCAAGGTGTGCTTCTTTGGTGGGAATATAACAAAGTGATGCTAAGTTCTCATTGTATCTCCTCAGGTGAGGCATGCTTTTGATTTATCCTGATGATATTCACATCGACTATTTATTTGATTAAAGTGGGGCCAACCAGACTTCTCTACTAGAAGGATACTTTCCACCAGGTTTTAAGTATTTTGTAGTGAGGTTCTTTGAAACAATATATATAGCTCAATAAATGGACTTTATTTATATCAATATGGACTCACAATTTTCTCTTTTATTCAGTAGGTTATAATCCTGTTAGCACAGCAATTATTTTCATGTTCGCACTGTCAACAATTTGGCCTTTCAAGATGCTTTCATTATTCTTTGAGCATTTTCTTTCTTTTTGGCACAATATGTTCCAGAATCATCTTACAATTTTCTTGCTCCAGTCTTAGAATCAGCTATACCTCCAGGGAGCCCTGATTCTTTTCTTTTCAATGGACAATGTTATTGACAACCAAGATCTGGGCACTTAGTGTTCTGACTGCTTCTCTTACGGGCTAATTCCTTGTCTTAATAGATAGATAGATGGATAGATAGATAGATAGATAGATAGATAGATAGATAGATAGATAGAATTGATAGATAATGGATATAGTAATATATTTTTGTGCATGCATGTATACATAGTATACATAATAAATGTAAAATTTGTACTTATAAATGTCTACATATACCTCCAGAGATACATTTACATAATATTTCTTTCTATATTTTGAAAACCATTATTTCATTGTCAGTACATCTGATTTCAATCCAATGTTCATAGTTGTTTATTCACATTCTATATTGTAGCTCATTTTCTAACACTGAAAACTCTGCTTCCTGTTTTTTTAACTTTATTGATTTGATCAGGTCTTTCAGTGTAACCAATCTCTCCCCTCTGCCACCTTCTGAGCCAAGATTCCCTGACATCCTGAGCCAAAATGGCTTTTTCTGATCCTTAATCATGTAACAAATAAAGGGGGGAACAACCACAAAACAAATGCTGCAAATCTTGCCCCATTGAAACTTTTCATATTTACTCCAGTATTAACTTTCTCAGAAAACGAAAAAAAAAATCATATTTCATGAGAGGAGTAGAGCAAATGATCTCTGTACTGATGATAGGTCTAAGAGTTTCACCTCACCTCAGGTATGTTTGCTGGGAGTTCTGGAGACATTCCTATCATCTGACTGTCAGTCCTCAGCATACTATGAAACTCAGCCTGTCACGTTTTAACTCATGCATTCAACAAAGGCTTACTGACCTTGTACTCAACACTGGAAAGGTGGAGGGGCGTAAAGCTAGTTATGATCCCTTTTCTTCTGCACCTTATCTTACAGTGGCGAGGAATAAAGGAGTGGGAAACAAACAAATGGTAATACTTTATGCAATTCATCATGAAGAAAGAGGGTTTTTTTTTGAGAAAACAAATATCTGGGAAGGCTACATTTGGATTTAGTTGTATAGGGACAATTTCTCTAAGATACTGATATTTAAGCTGATAAATAAGACTTAAGCAAGAGATTATAGTGTAATTTTTTTGATTCCTGGTTTTGGTAAGAAATAATAGTATATGTGACCAAAGTTTTGGTAATATGTATACAGTAATATCTGGACAGTTTTGAGATATAAGCTGGCAAGCAGGATGGAAGGAGAAATGGACAATGGTTCTTAGAGTTTCCATTTTAGGTACAGACGGACTGTTGTCTTTTGTAGTCTTTTTTTTTTTTTTACTGTGATGTAAACATTGTGAGTAGCATTAGATTTTCTTAGTTTTTTTTTTTTTTTTCTTTTTTCCAACTGCTGTAACAAAGTACCATAAACTTATTGGGTGACAAAGTCATAAGTTAATTCTCTTACAATTCTCTTACAAGGTCAGAAGTTTTATGAGAGCCTCACTGGGCTTAAATCAAGGTCTCGATTAAACTGTATTATATTCCAGAGGCCTATAAGAGAATTTGTTTCCTTTGCTTCCTCTAGTTCCCAGAAAACACTTTTCATCTTTTTTTTCTTTTAATTGAGTTGAAATGAACAATACTAATTACATATTATGGGTTAGAAAAAATACAGGATGCTTTGCACATGTTGTCTCATTGAATTGTCAAAACAACCCAATGAAATAGACATTATTTTAACTATTATAAAATTGAAAAATTAAGGCTTAAAACCACACAAGTTCATCCCATAATCCTTTTGATGAGCTATAATTCAAACCTGTGCTCATTAGTAAGAATACGAATTATAGAAATGCAATAGTTCTGCATCTCTCTGCATCACTATGACCTGATCATCACTGTGAATGCTGCTACATTTAAAGCAACAATGTTGTAAATCTGACCATTCCTTTATAGTCGCATTTTTCTCATATTTGATGTCAAATAGGAGAGGTTCTTAGCTTTTAAGGACTCATGTGATTATGTTGTGCACTTGGATAATCCAAGATGCTGTCCCATCTAAAGATTCTTAAAACTTCATCATATTGGCAAAGTTCCTTTTTCCAAATAACATATTCACAGATTTCAAGGGTTAGTATGTGGCCATTTGGGGAGGTCGTTTTAGTACCTGTTACTTGTAGATTTAGAGGGAACTTACAAGTGTAGTCTGTGATGCATCTAAAACCTCTAAGCAGATGTAACTAATAGGCAGGCTTGTTTTTTTAATAACAGCTTTTCTGAGATATCATTGACTGAGATATCATACCATACGACTCACCCACTTAAATTGTACACGTCAATAGTCCCTATTTCAAAATTGAGTTGTCTATTTATTGTTTAACCATACATAAATTGGCCATAATTATAAGGGCTTATTTCTGGACTTTTAATTCTGTTCCATTAAACTACACATTTACATTTATGCTAGCAATGAACTAGGTTCTTTAGATTTGGAGTAGGTTTTGAAAACATGAAGTACAAATCCTCCAACTTTGTTCTTTATTTTCAAAATAGTCTTGGCATTCTTGGTCCTCTACATTTCTGTATGAATTTTAAAATCAAGTTGTCAATTTCTATAAAAAATGTTAACTCTATTTTTATTGAGATTGTGTTTAATTTGTGGATCATTTGGGGAAGTATCAACATCCTCTATTAAGTCTTCTTGTTAAACATGGTTTCCTTTCATTTACTTAGATCTTTTAGATTTTTGTTAACAATGCTTTGAAATTTTCAAAGTATAGGTTTTGCATTTCTTTTAGCTAAATGTATTTCTAAGTATTTTAAACATATAATTATAAATATATATTTTTTATTTTATTTTTGGAACATTCCTTTCTAGTGTATGAGCATGCTATTGATTCTTGTATATTGTTTTATATTCTACAATCCTGTTGAACTTTTTTATTCAATTTTTAGAATATTTCTTAGGATTTCTGCATGCAAGATTATGTCATTTCCAAAATAGAGAGAATTTTGCTTCTTCATTTCCAAACTGGACATGATTAATTCATTCATTCATTTATACCTAACTGTCTTGGCTATAACCTTTAGTAAAATGCTGAATAAAGTCGTGAGGGAAGAATCCTTGTCTAATACTTGATATTAGAAAAAAATTCAGTCTTTCACCATCAAGTATGCTATTTGTTGTATGTATTCTCTTGATGTCTTTTATAATATTGAGAAAATTTCCTTCCATTCCTAGTTTGTGTAGTGTCTTTGTCAAAAAGATAGTTGATATTGGTAGTCTCTATATATCTGCTTCAAGAAACAAAAAATAGTGGTATAAAATAGAGGGATTTGGACCTTCAGGGGCAAATCAAAGCAAATTAAATGAAGAATCAACCACTTTGACCCCTCATTACTCAATTTGTTCCTTCTTCAAGGTGGTGGACATTATGTTATGAACATAGAAAACTCACAAAGTCCCATTTAAAGATAATGTTACCATTCTTTTCAGGTGAATTTATTATCATTCACCTGAAATCTAAATTATTATGTACCATCACAGCTGTTCACATAGATAGCAAGATATACAAAGGAGATGGACTACAAAAATAAAGAAACTTGATCCCCACTGTTGTACTGGGTCTTGAAGACTATGTCAAAAATCAAAACTACCTTCTCATATCACTAATTTCATGATCCCTTTACTTGATCTCAGCAGATGACTGAACTAGATCCTTATTCAAGTGGATATTTATATGTGCATACAAACACAGACACACACACAGGTATAAGATGTATACATATGTGAATATATATGTATATGATTTGAATCCTTGTGTAATCTCCATGCCCATCACCCATTTTCCCCTCTGTCCCATTCCCCATCAACTCTGTTTGTTTTCCATATTTAAGAATATCTTCTATTTTGCCTCCCTCCCTCTCCTTAACTATTTTTCTCCTCCTCCTCCCTTATGGTCCTCTGGTAAGTGTCTCCTGTTCCACATATGAGTGAAAACATATGATATTTGTCTTTCTCTGCCTGACTTATTTCACTTATCATAACACCCTCGAGTTCCATCCACATTGCTACAAACGGCCAGATTTCATTCTTTCTCATTGCCATGTAGTATTCCATCGTATATATAAACCACATTTTCTTGATCCATTCATCAGTTGTGGACATTTAGGCTCTTTGTTGAAAGTGCTGCTATGAACATTTTGGGGTACATGTGCCCCTATGCATCAGCACTCCTGTAGCCCTTGGGTAAATTCCTAGCAGTGCTATTGCTGGGCCATAGGGGAGTTCTATAACAATAAAAATAAATTTTTTGAGGAATCTCCATGCTGTTTTCCAGAGTGGCTACACCAGTTTACATTCCCACCAGCAGTGGAGGAGGATGCCCGTTCCTCCACATCTTCGCCAGCATATATAGTCTCCTGATTTGTTCATTTTAGTCACTGTGATTGGCATGAGGTGGTATCTCAGTCTGGTTTTGATTTGTGTTTCCCTGATGATGAGTGATGCTGAGCATCATTTCCTGTGTCCATTGGCCATATGGATGGATGTTCTCTATAGAGAAGAATCTGTTCATATCTTCTGCCCGTTTCTTCACTGGATTATTTGTTTTTTGGATGTGGAGTTTGGTGAGTTCCTCATAGATTGTGGATATTATCCCTTTCTTCGATATGCCATTTGCAATTATCTTTTCCCATTCTATTTGTTGCCTCTTAGTGTTATTGTTTCCTTTGCCATGCAGAAGCTTTTTATCTTGATGAGGTTCCAATAGTTCATTTTTGCTTGTGATCCTTTGCCTGACAAAGAGGTCTTAATATCCCAATGAATCTCTTGGATTCCAAACATACGTCTGTGTGTCTAATATATATTGAGAACCTGAATCCATACCTTCTCACTATGATTTGCAGGAATCACTTTTAGGTGGATCATAGAGAGAATAATACTCTCATCTCTGTCTTTTGGTTTAGTGGAATATATAACCTAATTAGAGCAGCCTCTATTTCCAATATATTATAATTATGATTGTTCTCTGGTAACACTGTTCACCCCCTAGGGAATAGAACCACTAGGATCACAGATGCTTAAATCACAGAGATGTGAGGAAAATTATTCCAATGTGTTATTAGATATAACGGCGATTTTTCACCCTCAGCTTTAGGAAAGATATAACCAAATAATGGCAACTGGTTTAAACCAAGGTTCATATCATATAAAATTAAATGTAGTATACGCCTTAAATCATGATGTGGTCTCCTAGAGCCACAGAACACATCAAAATCTTTAGACACGATCACATTCCCATACTTCCCTAATTATGATAATTGTCATCGATTTGGAAAAATAAAAAGTGTTGTAAAAGACACCACGATGTTGATGTTATTGAGTAAGCACTGTGCTTGTAGAAGCCTTTGAGCAAATATTTTGAGCAAACTCTTTGTTTGAACTTGTGAATGATTTGTTGCATAGATTGCAGAAGAAGCAACACTCTGTGACCTGTGAGGATAAATTCTAAAAAGCCATATTACTTCTAATCCATTGACTGAGAATATTAACTCTTGGAACCCTAAGCCACCAAATTAAAAGCTCTATTTCCTTAAGCTACCATGCTACAAGGATCACCATTAGGTCACCCACTCGACAACTCCAGCTTTATGTAGCCTTCCAATTATACAAACCCAGTCAACTGGCATGAGTGAAGTCACGTTGGGCATTCCAGATGGACGATCCACTGGATGAATACCATTATATGAGCTTCATTAGCACCACGTAAAACAAATGGTTCACTCAGCTTAGGCCTGCAAATTCCTGACAAATAAAATCACGAGGTCTGATCAAATAACCATTGTTTTGCAGTTGCCTGTTATACCTCTGTGGAGAATTAGAGCACAGGTGACCCCTGAGTCATGTTGGATGTAATACAACAAAAATGTGCTTCTGCTTATGCCATTCATAAATAAGACCTACATTTCCAATATTCATTAAATCATCTTATGGAATTCTTCATGAGGGCTTTGGAATCATTTAAAAGAAAAAAAAAAAAAACACTGCCACATCAAGGATAAATACCGTGGGAATCTAAGCAACATTTGTTTGCAATTAACATGCAGCTTTGAGGGCTATTTGAGTCCATTTACATATATGCTACTTATAATTAATGATGCAATGACGCCACACCAATCAACTGTCTAATGTATTGAACTGCATAACACTAAAGATAAGCAGTTTAGGTAAAATATTCATCTATCCCATTATTACATATTTTTCCCCTCTAAGAACTCAATGGCAAACAAGGAGGCTCCAGTAGAGAAAGGAGTAGTCAATGATGAGTGTCAGCACTGTTGCAAATAACCATGGAAGAGAGAAGTGAAGAAATAACCTGATCTTACTCCTTCCCTGTCCTCTAATCTCCTGAAGAGCGTCATTTTGGTCAAAGTCGAACAAATCTATGGAGTAAGGGAAAACTTGTGATTGTTCTACAGTGCTCAGGCTCCTGACTCAGAACAAGATCAGAAAGGACTGAACATATAGATTAGCACAGTTAAATAAATACTACTGAACAGTGCATGATGTCTCTGACTTGAAGGCGTGAGCATCCATAATCCTGAAAAGCTAGAGGACATTTCCTAGGCATAGAGACATTTAGGAAGTATCTGTGCTTGATTACCTAAGACCAATTATTACTATTTTTTAATGTTTATTTTTTAGAGAAAGTCAGAGCACAAGCAGTGGAGGGGCATGGAGACAGGGAGACACAGAATCTGAAGCAGGCTCCAGGTTCTGAGCTATCAGCACAGAGCCTGATGCAGGGCTCTAACCTATGAACTCAAGATCATGACCTGACTTGCAGTTGGACACTTAATCAGCTGAGTCACCCAGGCACCCCTTAAGATCAATTATTAATGCGTGTACAACAGAACTATTTTCTGGTCACATTCAGATTGGTTTTTGTTAGGATTAAGGGAACCATGATCTTTTATTTTTTCCCAAAACATTCAACCAGAGTCTGAGAGGGTTTTTTCCATAGGCTAAACAGTAGGGCTTGTGTTGAGTCCTGTTGAAGACAACTGTTTTCTGCCTTGTGTCAGACGGTGAATTGGTAAGGCCTATGGCAGATGGTGCATGGTTACATTGTTGTGATCCGGCTTCTCATGTGGTAGATCCTATATCCAGGATGGAGTGTGGTAACATGCCTCCAGGAAAGATACTGTGTCCCAACTTGGGATATTAGAGTAGGAAGCATAGGGATTAAGAGTCCAACTTCAGTTCATGATCTCATAGTTCACTAGTTCAAGCCCCTCACCAGATTCTCTGCTGTCAGCATAGAGTCTGCTTCAGATCCTCTGTACCCTCTCTCTGCCCTTCCCCCGCTCTACCTCTCACTCAAAAAAATAAAAATTAAAAAAAGAAGGGTGGCTTATAAAAACAGTATAAATATAATTTATTTTGATGTTTTCAGGCAGGTATATTTGGAAATATAATTGTTTTGATAGTCCCTAATAAAAGGCTTCCCTCAGTCTGGCCACATTGCAGCCACTAGTTTCCTGTAAGAGTCTGGATACAGTTAAGACTCTATTTTCACTGAGTATCTGCCAGCTTGATGGCTCCTAGGGCTGCTGCAAATATATTCTTAGCACTTTGTTAAAGCAAACTTGTATGTCACAAGTTATCTATTTCTCCAAGCCTCCATGCGAGCCAACTGATAGACGTTAGGCACTAACTGCACTACTAGCAGGGTCAGCTTATTCTAATCCTCCCTAACCTCTCTGAGTCCCAGCCTA
Organism: Suricata suricatta; assembly: GCF_006229205.1. Taxonomy (NCBI): domain Eukaryota; kingdom Metazoa; phylum Chordata; class Mammalia; order Carnivora; family Herpestidae; genus Suricata; species Suricata suricatta. The sequence goes on along the minus strand of NC_043705.1, from coordinate 128,771,020 downwards.
TTCAAATTAAGCACTCCTAACACCCAGACTCTTAAAGCAGATAATTACATAATCATGAAGCAGAACGCTACATTCTCTTTGCCTCCTAGGTCTGCAATAGAAAGAATACAACTTCCAACTGAGCTCTCGGTTTTCGGTCTGGAGATTATTATAGGGAAACTGTTCAGTTGCTCTAACCATCCTGTGCATGGAAGAAACATTTTCTATTCTTATTGGGAAAAGCCTAACATTACTGTGTAAAGTTTTACTGAGGCATGAACAGAAGCAGAGCAGGCAGAAGTACAAGGATACTTTGTTTCTTATTTCATTTAACACACCCACCTGCAAGTGCCTTCTATTCATACTACCTTCTGCGCTTTGCAATTTGACAAATAGTCTGACTAGACGGTACATGCGCCACAAAGTTCAAACTATATTCTAGTCTTTCCCATTAAGTCTCACCTTTCGTGCATTTAGTAGAGAAATTGATTTCAAAATCTACTCTACAGTCTCACAGTTTTTCTTTTTTCTTTTTCTTCTTTTTCCCTCTTTATTCTTCTTTCATTCTTTTGCTTTCTTTCTCTTCCTTTCTCTCTTTCTTTCCTCCTTTTTTTTTTCGGTTCAGGGGATATGGAGTAGTTTCTTGTAGAGGCTAACAATATGTGCAAACTTTGTGCTATTTCAGGATATTCCTGTGATGACTGCCATGACACTAATACACTATATATGTCTATTTTTTCTCTTATAATATAATATGTTCACATGGAAGGAAATATGAGTATAGTATTAACTCAATAAAACCTACACAGTACAGGATGGCATAATCTTTCATCTATTTGTGGATTACTATGAAAAGACAGTTATCTGAAAATTTGTGTCCTAGAAGGGAAAAAACAGAGTAGTGTACAAGTGAGTTGACAATTACCAAAACAACCTCATATGCCAGGTCACTGAGAATAACCAACTTGGGAAGGTAACAAGAGATAATTCAGAGCTGACTTGGTTTCTTGGGATACTATCAGACTTACTAACATCTACATTGATCACTTTGCTCATACAGAGAATTCATACCTTGAGGCTTCATATTATTTCAATGATCAAAGCAAAGAAACAAACAAACAAAAACCTGTAGATATTTAGCTCCCTATACTGTAGGATTCAAGAGCAGTGGTAATGGGTTAGTTATTCTGTCATTTTCTCATTCAAGATCTGATAAAATATCTTCTACTGAATATATTCTCAACCAACACTCTTATCTTCAACATACAAAAATGCTAGCAGTAATGATATCTTATACCTTATGGCAAATAACACGTGTAAGATGCCTTTTTTGCACATTCTTCCAAAGAATAAGCAAAAGACAAAATGATAACTCATTGATTAGTATTTCACTAACAAGAATGTGCTTATATCCAAATTAGTATAATACCTTTGATAATATCTAGTGAACCATAATTCTACATGCTCTTCCATTCTGGGCGTGCCTGACGTCTCCTCAGGTTCATGGGCTAAGCCCAGCATAGGTTCTCTGCTGTCAGTATGGAGCCTGTTTCAGATCTTCTGTCTTCCTCTGTCTCTGCCCCTCCCCCGCATGCTCTCTCTCTCAAAAATAAACATTAAAAATAAAATAAATATCTTATAAAAATACTCTATCATTTCATATATTTTCTATTTTTATAGTTCCGTTTTATATATATTATTAATGTTTGGTGGCAAATATTATGTTTTGGTGCCAAATGTTTTTAAATTCATAGAAAATGCATCATATTTTATCTCATTTTGAGAAATTTATTCTTTTACATTATAATTATTCTATTCTTATGTCATCAATTAAATTTGTTTTAATAATATTAATAATATTTTATATTGTTCTATTATTTACATGTATTTATATTTATTAATATATTATAGATACTACTTTATAATATTCTGTTGTATGAATTTACCATCACTCATTTTTCACTCTCCCATAGCTAAGCTTTCTATTTAAGGTATCTGCCATTGAGATCAAACCACTATCAATGCTCCTCGACTGAAGGCATAGGTGTTCTTTTACTGTTAAAGATAAATATTTTTCCATATGCTTATTGACATAAGTGATTCCTGTTCTGTGAAATACCTGCTTGACTCTTTTAGCCATTTTTTTGGTATTTATGTTTTCTAGAGCGTATTTTCTATATTTAAAGAGTAATTGATGTGTACTGTAAGCATAATTTTTGTATTTGCTTACTTCATTTAACCAAGTATCATGTGCATTTTCCTTTCTGTAACATGTAGTTAATAAACATAATTTGTAACTCCATATTTATTCTGTTGTGTATTTCCTTACTGGTTCCAGTTTGACTGAGATATCTAAAAATATGTTCTATTCCAAGTCAGTGGTTCCAACGAGACATCAGGAATGGGAAGTCTCTCTATATCATCAGAAATGCATGCATGCATCGGTCATGGCTGCTGGCTATGGCCTTTTAGAAAATTGTATTTGTTGGTTTTTCAGGAAATTTCATTTACTTCCAAGTTTTCTAAGAAGTCACAGTTTGAATGACTCCTATTTTAAGGAACTCTTTTTTACACCCTAAAACAAATCTACAGTTTTAGTATGATACACATGGATAGTTGTCTTTGCCAGCACTTGGTGTGGAAAAAGATAACCCTGTTAATGGTTGTCTAAGGAAAGGCATTTAGACATGGATGCTCTATGTGTAGACATATCATTTTGCCAGGTTAATAACCTATTATTACAAAGTATTGATGATACGAAAAAGAAAGAAGGCAGAAGAGAGAGAAAACAAATTATCATTAATTTAAAAATATTAATAGGAAAAACTAAGAAAAATATATTAATACAACATATAGATATGATTTTTAACATTTCTGTTGTTTTGCTCAGTGGAAATTAGTATAGCAATTGTTAAGCATCTCTACAATTTCTCATGGAGCAGTATAAAAGGGAAATAATAAACAAAACCCTATTCCTTACTCTATTCACAGAATACTTCCATATTCCAAATGGGTGGATTTCCCATACCAAGCAATGTTCCAGTTCTCAGTGGACACTAACTGAATGTCTTACAAAGTTAACTCACTTCTAACACTATCTACCTGTTCTCACAGGATAAGGGCTCAGCTCAACAAGTATTCTTTCACTTTAGAAACCAACTGCAAGTCGAGATTGTCATCTATACTTCTGAGCAACCCGTTATGAATTAAGGTTTCCATGATCCCCTCTCTAAGGCTCAATAATTTTCTGTAATGGCTCATAAAATTCAGAGGAATGTGTACTTACGTTTACCAGATGTTTATAAAAAAATACAACTCAACAATAGCCAGGTGGAAAGGACCCCTAGGGCAACATAAAGGGGAAGGAGCGGTCTCCATGTCCTCTTGAGGTACAGCATTCTGCCAAAACCTCCTCGTGCTCCCCAACATGGAAGCCATCAAATCTCAATGTTCAAGAGTTTTTATGAGCATAATCTCCAGCCCCACCCCTTTCTTTTTCCCAGCGGATGGACTGAAGGTTTCAACACTAATCACTGAGTTTTTATGATGACTGGCTCATGCTAAGGCTATCCAGAGGTACCACCTTAAGTCACCTCACTATCCCAAAACATAAGCTTTTCATTGACTCGTAACTAAGTATATGCTCTTTTCATATATCAATTGGATGTTTCTACTATCTTCTGTGGATTTTGTCTTTATAATTTTGACCCATTTTAAATTAGAGGCTTTACTTTTCCGATCATATATTTTAAAGCTTTTTTAAATTTCTGATTTCTAGTATTCTCTATTAGGTGTTTTCTGTATTTACTTTTTACCTTTAATCTTTTGGTAGCGTTTTTGCATAATTATAAAACTACTATAACTATATACAATGACAGCAGAAAGATGAATATACAAGTAGAGTCATTATTAATGTTTGAGTAATTATTTTAAAATATTAATTGAATTTAGCATAATTGTAATATACGAGGAATATCCTTATTACACTCAGTTTAAACTTTTCTTTTGTATATGTCCATCTAGGACTTTTCATATCAAAGTTTATATCTGTTGTCAGTGGCTTTTTCAGGCAGAGATCAAAGGAAGAATATTCAATATAGATTCCAAACAGAGAGAAAAGATCTGAAGCGGGGAATCAAAGAGGAGTTTCCCCTGAGATTTCATTTTCTCATTTCTTCTCACTGTGGTGAGGAATCAAAATGTTAAATTTGAAATTCTAAGAAAAAGATGAACCAAAAATCACTCTAGAATAAATTCAATGCTCAATCAGAATCTAATGAACTATCAAGTTTAACGGTTTTCTATCACTCAGATTGTAATGACACTATTTTCCTCTTTTATATTATTATTTTCTTACAAAAGCCTCTGTCATATGCCTGTGTCTCTAAGGTGTTATATAAAATATTATATTACAGTGTAATATTTTACATATTTTTTATTTAATCCTTATAATGTTGTGATTTTTTTCACATTTACAACTGAAAACAACACATCATAAAAGACCAATTGATCCTTGAAAGATCACACAGGAGTAGAACAAGAATCTGGGACTGAAAGTTCATTTTTGTATTTTTGATTAAAGCAACTAATAAATCTTAGTATATACTTCTTTTAACTACTGTCCATATATCAGTTACAAAGATGATGTTTTTCCTCCAAGGATATAATGTGGCTTATTTGCTATCTATGCTTTTATAGTCATTCTGATGTAAAGTTGGCCAGGGTTAGGGAACAGGGAAGCACGAGATTTTGATATAAATACAGGTATCTTAATCTTTTTATCATTTAGCAATGTAAAAGAAAATATATATATATGTCTTATATGGTCAACTTTTAACTCTATATTAAATAGTTCTACTTATCATTTCAAAATATGTCAATTATTTCTCTATCCATTTCTCTATGTTTTGACTTTTTGTTTATAGTAAACTTCTTGTTGATTATGCAAGGGATTAGTATACTCCTGGTCAAATACAGACAATACAAATACAGACAAATAGTCTCTTTAAAACTGATTTTTTAATATCATTTAAAAATTTTAACGTGTATTTATTTTTGACACAGAGACAGACAGATCACAAGCAAGAGAGGTACAGAGAGAGTGAGAAATACAGAATCCAAAGGAGGCATCTGCCTCTGAGCTGTCAGCACAGAGCCTGACGCAAGGTTCAAACCCATAGACCACAAGATCATGACCTGACCTGAAATCAGATGTTCAACTGACTGAGGCACCCAGGTGTCCCCAAACCAATTTTTAATCTAGTGTTTTAATGCTACCAATAGATTAACAGGTCATTTGTCTTCTTTTTTGTGTTCTTCTATAACACTGTCATGAAATCCAGAGATTTTTCGGTTACTTAAGATCAGTTCTACAAGGTACATATTTGATATTTAATTTTACCAACTTCAATTAATGAACAAATGTATTTTGAATGTCTACCAAATATTTTGATAGGAATTTTGAAAATAAAAAAATAAAATGGAATACTTGGTGCCCATTTTAGTGACCCTAAGGGTACTATATGAAGCACTTAGAGTCATAAGCAAATCTAATCATTAGTCCTTCAACCTTTTTTCGCTTCCCACTGCTAGGAATGAGGGCTGCTCACTACCATCTCCCTCCCAGCAGCAGACTCCTTAGTGAAACTATCAACAGTGGTATCCATGTTAAATTTATTTTATCTTTTTTCAAAGTGTTAGGTTTCTTTTAGATTTGAGTTTTTATATATACTATTTGCTTTGATATAAAAGTGTTTCTGTATTAGTTTGTGGAGCTATCACAAAATACCACAAACTGGATGGCTTAAACAGCTAGAATTTATTTTCTCAAAAATCCTGGAGGCTGGAAGGCTGAGATCAAGGTGCTGACAGCACTGGTTTATGTTGAGGCCTCTCTCCTAGACTTGCAGAGGGCCACCTTCTCAACTCATGGTTTTACGTGGCCTTCCATGCAAGCACACAGGTGGAAATGGGTCTCTTCTTCTAAGGACACCAGCCCTATGGTTTTAAGATCCCATCTTCATGAACTCATTTAACTTTACTTCCAACAAATGTTTTATCTCCAAATATAGTCATATTGGTGGGTAGTTCTTCAACATATGAATTTGGAAGGATAGCATAATTCACTGTATATTTACCGACAGACTCTCAAAATGAGATATTTTTCCTATTTATATATTTCACTGATTCAATTAAACTATATATATATAATATATTATATTATTTGTCTACAACTTAGGGAAACCACCAAATTATTTTTAATGATTGAGATATTATTCAATAGATAGTATTTTAAGTAATATAAAATTATTATTCTCCATATTTTTATTAAAAGAGTGAGTGAATTAAAATTTAGTGAAATAAAACATTTAAGAGATTAGATGATTCATGCTAGTGAATAAGTTATACTTCTAAAAATAACTAAATGACAAATTAATCATATACATTTATGTAGACACAATATTAATATATTTATTTTATGTTACTTGTGCAGTATATAATATCAATTTAATACACATTTTTTATTCATTATAGACTAGAGAGCATATAATCAGCATATATTATGTCTTATTAGTAAGATAAATAAAAAATTGATACCATATTATATGATAAATACACAATGTTAAATAATAAAATGTTGATTTACCATTAAAAAATCTAGATAAAATTTGTGATAACTTTATTTTTATATTATTAAAATGTAATTATTATTATTATGGTATAGATTTCTTTTAAAAAATTGTGTAATGATTTCCAGCCCCTAAAGAGAAGATCTTTATATTTTTCTCTTTTTGAATTAAGTATTCTCTGTTGAAAGCAGCCCATGGTTTTCACATCATGAAATTTAAAAAATATTCAAATTGTTCCTTTTTTCATGTTTATTTGAAGCCTAAAATGGTGTGTAACTATGTGGTATTTTTGCCTTGTCACCTATAGTTTTACTTTCAAAATGAATGGCAATAAACAATTAGATTATAATAAACTCTTACATGACACTCACTTCTGTACTTTTCAGTCTAAATCTGCTATTTTTCCAGAAACATTTATTCTGTTTCTGAAAAAAATACATATCTAATCTTAGAACTGAAATAGGTGCCTAAATATTGCTTTATTTAAAATGTGAAACACAAATAGTCATATTTCCTCTAGTTCTTATGTCTTGCATGCTGAAGCACATGAGTATGAGGAAAAAAAGGAATAATCAACACATCTTGACTTAATCACAATGGATGAATCTCAACAGGAAGACAAATACAACAAATAAATGACAAAGAAAATGGGAAAAAACTACTAGGATTTATACTTAATATTTAAGGAAACTTAAAGAGTGGGCATGAATTATTTTGAATTGGTTATCTGTATTGGTAGACAGTTAAAGGTATTGTTACAGAAAGGTAGAAATACAATAACTGAAGTAATATTCAGGGTAGATATTTTATATTGAAGCAGAAAACTATTTAGATATATATCACAGGACTCTACTCTGTGAATTCTGGAAAGGAATATAATGAATAGGATAATATGCAGCATTAAATTGCATTTAATCCCTAATAAGTATGACAAAAGGGACAAATAAGCTCACAGAAAATTCTCCTGAAAGAAAGGAGTTTGTGCTCTAATCAGTCTCTTGTTCCAAATTATAACCTAATGGTAGATGCATATGGTGGTTTGTAATTAAATTTTGTAACTTTAATTTCTGTTTAATAAAAGAGGAATCATTGGGGAGGAGAGTAAATGGAAGGTTTGTAACCTGGATCATTATTCATGTTTCACAATTTCAAATATCCACAATTTACTTACTAATTTTGAAAATCTAGAAGTGAACTTTGGTTTTGTCTCTCAGATGTATCCCTCTGACCTATATTGGAGAAATGAGAAGGAAATTTCAAATTTCAAAGAAATTCCCTCGATGAATAAACTCGGACACTTCAAAAATCATTTGGAAAGTTCTCTCAGTTTTTAAAACCATCCTATCATACATTCTACAAATATTTATTCAAAATTCTCTTAAGATTTCTCTTATGTGTGCACATGTGTAATCTAGGCACTAACCAGTGTGGAGGGAGATGAAGTCTTACTTCTAATTAGATGGCATTTTAGTGGTGGGACACAAAATATACCACTCAACCATGCACTAATTGTAGAATTTCAGAGTGATAAAAAAAACTAAAAATAATAATGATGAATAACTGTCTTTTGAAGCCAGGAATTCAAATCAGATTGAGTGGCTAGAGAAAGTTTTGATGCGAAGATGATGTCTGTGTTAAGATCTCAATAACAAGAAGGAGTCGTTCGTGGGATAAACTGGTCATGGGGCAGAAGACACCAAAAACAAGGTTGAAAGCCAGGTACACATTTGTAGTAACATTCAGAATTCTAGCATATTCTTAAACATATTAAGGGAAGGATGACTAGGAATTGAGATGGGAAAGAAAATGAAATATACTCTGTTCTGAAAGTGGCGAACTAAAGAATTTAAGGGTCAGAAGGGCTTATACACCTGCATTGGTTGTCATGAACCAGAAATACATGGCAAAGCATGTTGGCTCATAATCATGGCAGACCACAGCAGCCCGCAACCAAAGTGTCCTAGCAATTTGTTCCAAGTGAGGATTTATATTTCATATAGTTTTTATTTTATAATTTTAATAAAATAATAAAAATAGTACATATTTTCCAAATGTCACATAGCTTATAACCTACAATTTTGACACTTCTATAATATTTAATAGGGACGTAAAATCCTTTACTCCTCTGAGAAGTTGTGTGGGGTTGAGGAAGGCACAAAAATTTTGACTGATTCATTTCCCTGACAGCATGCGTTGTTTGGGGCCTGCATTCTGACAAAACAACCCCAGAAAGAAAGTGAAGGAATAGATAGAATGGCTTCTCCAGAATTATTTTATTGAAGTTTATTTCTTTATTTTGAGAGAGAGCGAGAAGTAGAGAGAAAAGGAGAGAGGGAATCCCAAGCAGGATCTGAACTATCATCGCGGAGTCTGAAGTGTGGAGTCTGACATGGAGCTTGAACCCACAAATGGTGAGATCATGACCTGAGCCAAGATCTGGATTCTTATGCTTAACTAACTGAGCCACCCAGGCACCCCCTTCTCCAGAATTCTTTTCAGCAACCTGAAGTCACCAGTGATCTCTGTTTTAAGGAAAGGGAATGGATTAAATTTTACTGATTTCCTCTTGTATGTCCCAGATGAGTTATTAAAAAGTCTTTTTGATCTCTAAGGCTTCATAAATTATGAAAACTATGTAATAATTTTATTATAAATGCTAACAGCCTCAGCACCAACATGGAATCTATGCACTCATTCTCAGAGAGTCTCATTGAGCTGATAAGGTAAATTCAAGAGATAATGCTCACATTGTGAAATGAGTGATTCAAGACTCCACTTTCTGACTCATGATTCTTTCAGATGCTAATTTTTTCAGTATTGCATATTGCTTCACTTAGTACCCTAGTATTTTACCCTAGTTCTTAATATTCTGTTATTTCCAATAGTGCTATGGTGCCATAGAGCTAGAAAGAAAGGATAGAATATTTCCAGTATTTTCTTGGAGCTAAGAGACACACAAGGTGTTAAAACAGAATTGAGTGATACAACATTTGTCTGAGAAGAAGCCATTTCTTTACAAGTAGAGTAGTAGCAGAAACATAGTTTTCTGGGGACACCGTAGTGGACTTTCTAATGCACAGTCCTTGTCATCATGGAGGTCGGAAGATGGATAGTGATATAGCAAAATCACATTTCCTGGCTAGTAGACTTAAAGATTTTTCCTTCTCCATTCCGTAAATTCTAAAACCTAATAACCAGTAATGAATTCTTGTGTGATTAAGCTAGCTAGAGTAGATTACGTGTCAGCAATAGAATAAAACCGTGCCTGACAAACCAGATTATATGGCTTAAGTAAATAAAAGAAATTATTGACACATGAAAATACCAAGACAAGGTTAAGCTATCTTCAGAAATGTCTGGCACCAGAGTCTCAGTGTTTCAGTTTCCTCCTCTACTTCCCTTTTAGGCCCCTTCCCTATGGCATTGCAAATGAAGCTTAAAATATCTATACACCTTACAACCACAGTAGAAAGAGGGGAAAAAAAGATTACTTTCACTCAAATCTATCAAATGTCATGGGGAAGAGTCTCACTGGATTCAGTACAGCCCCAGATCCATCATCCCCAATCCAAGCACTATAGAGCTAGGTTGGAATCAACTAACTGACCAGTACAAGGCAGTGGCAAGAGTGAGCAGGGCTTCCATCCCCTTGGACCGAGTGGAGGGGAGTGATTTCCCAAAGAAAGTAGTTTTTCCACAAGAGGAGAATGCATGCCGCCACAAGAAAACACAAACACACACACCCTCTCCATCTCTGTCTGTCCTCTCTCATACACACTCACTCACACATATTCCATTAAGGATTTTAATTTCAGAAGTGAGGAAATTCAAGCATTGTTGAAGAAAGTAATAAACTTAAATGTCAGGGTTGTTACAAGACCTAAAAGACCCAGAGTAAAAGTAAATTCATCTTGCAAATTTTGAGGTAAAGATGAATATGTTCCCAGAATCTAAGATACAGCATGGTGACTGTAATTAATGATACTGTGTTGTATACTTGAAAGAAGCTATCAGAGTGGAGCTTTAATGTCCTTACCATAAAATGGTAATTATGTGGGGGAAAGATGTTTTGACTAACTTTATTGTGGAGGACATTACACAATATATATGTGCATTAAATCATCACATTGCACATTTCGAATTTACATAATTGTTATATGTCAAGCTACCTCAATAAAGCAGGGGAAAAATAATGCCAAGAGTTTTTACTGAAATGGAATGGTAAATCTCAGGGCCATGGTTTCAGCTGGAATACTTTCAAATGCCACAATGCTAATAAACTTAATACCTGGAAATGCCCCCTTTAGTGTTGCTTATTATAATTATGGCTATGGAATCAAGTACCTTCAGGTTTAAACCCTAAATCAGCCACTTATTAATATATCTCCTTCAGTAGCATAATGTCAATAAGATTTGGTTTCCTTAGTTTTAAAATATCAATAACAGTACTGCTAACTTCAAGCTATTGTAAAAATATACATAGGAAAAATGCTTAGGACAAATTAATGGCCAATATGTATATGTATCTTTGTCAATTTATTAATAATATATAATTATATATTATTTATTTTAATATATAGTTGGAGTAGGATTATACCAATTTTGGAAGCAAAGGTAAAATCCTAGAAAATAAGAAATATTGAAGTTTGTTTCATATAATGTGACATATATTACTAACATTTTAAAAATAATTATTGGGGCACCTGGGTGGCTCTGTCGGCTGAGCATCCGACTTTGGCTCAGGTCATGATCTCACACTCGTTGAGTTCAAGCCCCGCATCAGGCTCTGTGCTGACAGCTTGGAGCTGGAGCCTGCTTTGGATTCTCTCTCTCTCTCTCTCTCTCTCTCTCTCTCCCCCCCAACTCGCACTCTGTCCCTCTCAAAAATAAACATAATTTTTAAAAATAATAAAATAATTATTAATTAATTGGAGCAATAGGACTCTGATTAGTATGTTGACATTTGCAATATCATTTAGTTAATCTCAGCAAGTACAGATGATGGGAACAAAAAGTCTCCACATTTCTTCGGCATTTCTGTGGCCATAAGAGAATTTGTACAAATCAGATAAAATGAATGAATATTATTAATGTGTTATTAGTATAAAGAAAGCAGTCTCTTTGTCATGAGGATCTTAGAATACATTCTAGTGTATTTGTCCCATCAATATTATTTTGCAGGGAAATTAGAGATAAATTAACCATGTGTGACAAATTTAATGGCAGAAAGATGTAATACAACACATGGCCCAGAACTTCCTAAAATAATACAAGAAAAGTTGACACAGTTGCTATTGTCTTGGAAAATTAATCGCCACATTTTTGTTCTGATTTTGTGATGAACTATATGGCTAGAAATAAGCAATTGTAAAGATCAAGGGGAGTACTGGGCAAGAAGCACTTTACAGGGACAAGATATCAGTTGTTCAGAGAACTGAATAGGAGAGAAAGTTCTACTGACTTTGAAAAACTGAAAAGAAGTCCAGTATGGGTATATCCAAACATTCTATAGTGTGTTTGGAGGTTTGGATTGGGGCAAGAAACATTTCAGAATGAATAATCATGAGAAACTATGACAACAAATTTTTGAAATTATTGCAAAAGGCTACAGGAGGTCACTAATGGTCTTCATAGGTGCATTTCAGAAATACTGCTGGGGCTACGCATGGAGAAGAGACTGCCGTGGATGGACCACTACTAATTCATGAGAAAGACACGATCATAGCCTTAACTAGCACTGGGACATGTGGGACCCAGACAAGGTCTTGAAATCCTGGGTGGTTCCCATTTCTTTAATCATCTTGACTAGCAATGGGTTAGTGGCTCTTCCTGAATTGATATCCTTTGCCTCCAGAAAGATTCATTCTGGTTAAGAAATAGAATAGCTCTCTGGACATAATCAGGATTTTTTAATGTGCAAAAACAGGTATTTTTTCCAATGTATGATTTTAAAAGCATTTTTTATTTGATGTTTTATATAAAAAGCAAAAGAATAACGTAATGGAAGGTTTTGCTTCTTCTTCCATTCCAATTAGTAAATAACTATGAATGCCAGAAAAATTCAAATCTTCTCTAGGCCCTATAATCCTTACAGACAAGTTAGACACGTTGGATTTTATAGTATAGGTTAAATTTTTAAAAACTACTAATATTTGACCAATGTTAACTTATAAAACTAGCAAATTTGGACTGTTCCATCTTATATTTTTCTTCCCTTAACATAATCATGTGTGCTACTTTCTACCATGACTGAGATCCAAAAACCAGGACACTATTTACTTTTGACTACAGTTTTCCCATTTACTTAAAATGACTCATTTAGGCATATACATAATCTACAAAATTATGTTTTACAGTCTACAAATAACTCAAAATACCAACTCTTTAATTCTGCTGCATTTTCTAATGCCTTAGGCACATCTCTAAGGACAGAATATTGTCTAATAAATATGAACGTTACTAATAATTATATGAACAAAAATTAAAATTAATTTTTGCTCAGCTATTTTCCTTTGTAATCTTAACAATGTGGGACCCTGTGTTCATTATTTCTTACAATAAAACTATCCAGAATGCCTTAGGTAATTGACCTATAATGATGATAATTTTCTCTTTGCCTGAGAAAATTACTTTTAATTTTAAATTTCTTCTTAATCTTAAGGGAATGATTCACCTTGTCAATTCATTTGTTTTTGATTTCCCATTTTAATTAGTCTCAGTTTAATTACAATTGATTGAGTTAAAATATCAAATAAGTAACAACTGCATAAATAAGTAAATCTCATTTTCCCTATAAGTATTAACTTATACTTTAGAGAAAAATATCTACTGATTTGTCTGTGCTTCTATACATGAACTTCCAAGTTCATTTTCCAGAGATTAAAAATATAATAACTTGTTTGTAAAAATGATAATATCATTCATGGGGCCGCCTAATGATCACTTTACTCTTCTTTTGCTAAAACACAGTAACAGGGAGAGGAAAACAGAAACAAACCAACAAACAAGCAAACGCGTAATTCTGTTATAGGAACAAGGTCAAGAAACAAAAAATTATGTCCTTTTATTCTCTGTCACTTATCCCTCTCTCCCATTGCTTAATCTAATCAGAATACATTGATATAGTTAAGCACCTTTTAAGGAAAATATAATTTCAATGAAAAATTATCAGAAAATTAGGTTCAATTTGTTTTTCTTTTCCCTACTGATTATAAGAATAGCTGCCATTTCTCCTCATCTATGCTCATCCGTGTTCCCTGTTGTACAAGTGAGATTTAAGGAATGAGTGCCAAAAGAGTATTTTTAGGAGAAATTCTTAATAAGTACTACCATGTGGGAGATTAAATCCAGGGCAATTCTTCTAGGACAGAAACTTCTCTATCTCTCCTTCCTGCCTCAATACCAATTTATCTATCATGTTCATTCCTAATTGTGAACAGAATATTTTCAAAATTTTTATAACAGTTTTTACAAGATTCCCAAATGATAAGTTTAAAAATTTTTAGCAGAATACAATATATGAGAAGATTATCATGTAGTAACTGGTTAAAATAAGATTATATAAAATTTCAACTGCAATTTTAGTTGATTTTAATACTAGTAGGCAATGAACATTCTTTGCGTTTCTATTTTTCATAAAAGATTAGTTTCAAATGATAAAATTTCAAGAAAATTTAAATAAAAATGTTAAAAATGACTCAAAATGAAATGGGTCATTTGTAAATCAGACAGCACTATTAAATAGGATTTTCATTGATAATATATATTGCATTATATAATGCATTTTATACTACATAAATATGAAACATGATAGCTCATTATTAAATAAATTTTCCATTTTCATGTATATAAATGGTCACATTTCATAATGTTTTCTTGGAAGTATATATATAAATAAAAGAACTATGGTCTAACATGGTCTAATTTGAGACTTCTTCAGTTGCATGGTCTTCAAAGGTTTTATTTGGTTTTTATCATCAAACATAAAAATTGGGAGGTATTTCATTTTTGGAGCCACTAATTCCAAAATTATGATTGAGACATATGTTTCTAGGGTGAGGGATACAGTATTGAAAACATCAGGTAAAATCCTACCTTCCTAGTCTTACTTTTTGCAATTGGACACTAAAATTAAATGGCGTTACGTCAGCTAAATGTTCAGCAATACGGGGTGGTTTTAAAATTAATTAGAAGACAGAAGCAAAATAGCCATTTCCATGGTTGGAAGGAGAAGAAAATGGTGAGTTTTTTAAAAGGTATAAAACATTAATTTTGGTAAGTGAAAAGAGTCTGGACATTGGTTACACAACAGTGTGAATGCTACTGAAATATAAACTTACAAAATGTTTAAGGTGCTAAATTTTATGATATGTGTATCAGGATATATGTATGAGCTAATGTCATGGTAGCAATCAAATATAGCAAAAGGAAATTAGAAAGCTAAGGATATTAATGGAAGACACAGGAAAATATGCTGGAGAGTTTTATATTTACTTTTACCACCTACCACACACAGAAAATGAGAAAGTTCTGTATTATTTTCTCCAAAGTCAGAGACCATGATATACAATTTTATAAAAATAGAAAGAGCTGAGAAAGTTCTGACAAATCTCACACAACAGTATTAATGAAGAAATCATTTCAAAAATATTTCCAAAGAAAACTATTATTTTTCAAGTTTATTTGTTTATATTTGAGAAAGACAGAGAAAACATGCACACAAGTGGGGGAGGGGCAGAGAGAGAGAGAGAGAGAGAGAGAGAGAGAGAATCCCTACCAGTCTCCACACTGCCAGTGCAGAGCCCAATGCAGGGCCAAAACTCATGAACCGTGAGATCATGACCTGAGCCAAATCAGGCATTCAAACAACTGAGCCACCCTGATGCCCCCAAAATGAGACCATTATTGATTCAGTTATAATACATGATATTCATGCTGTCTTAATTTTTAGTAGGTAAAGGTATTTCATTAGAAATTGTGGTGATTTAATGTATCCTAATTATCTTATTAGCTTATATAAATAGTTATGAAAAATATTTTATGAAGTTTAACGTAAATAGGAACTCAAAAAATAATTATGTGTTTGCATAAATGAAGCATGAA
Source organism: Suricata suricatta (assembly GCF_006229205.1). Classification (NCBI taxonomy): domain Eukaryota; kingdom Metazoa; phylum Chordata; class Mammalia; order Carnivora; family Herpestidae; genus Suricata; species Suricata suricatta. The sequence goes on along the minus strand of NC_043705.1, from coordinate 128,755,310 downwards.
TGGATAAATTGCTTCTTAGATTGCAATTGCCATGACAAAGGTGATGCCTTTCTATGCCCATGTCGGCCTTGCCCTACAAGATCAGAGTCATTTTGACAACTTCCACCTCAACCTCTCATCACCAGTCTTCCCCCCACCCCTTAATCTCATGGTCTTCTCGAGTCTCATGAGCCTGCTTGACCAACATGGGAACACGGTTTGGAAGTGCTGGAAAATGTTTTCAGGGCAATATTCACCGATGAAGGATGGGAGTCAGTAGATAAAGGGCCAGCTGGTTGTCCTCAGGATCGGCAATTCTCACATATTCCTTATACTTCCTAGCTGTTCAACCATATACTCAAATTAGTTTTCATTGTGCCTTTTGTCACTCTTTCTGTTTCCTTACTTCTATTTGGGATCACCTCCCAAATTAAAAAAAAAAAAGATGATGTAGGGATTGTTCCTGCACTCAAGTATTTGTCTCATATTTTGCTTTTAGAGAACCCAAACTAAGACAACTGATATGAGAATGATCTTTAAAAAGAGATCCTCATGATGAAATTCTTGGATTGAATACCTTATTGTGCAGATGGCAATAGGTTCTCAGGATTATTGGTGGTTATACATCTTATTATGGCACTTTTGAAATTACTATGGCTTTACATTTTAATCTATTAGACTAAGGCATAAGTGAAAGAACAATTTGGATTGTCTAGAACCTCTAGAAGTCTAATAGTATTAGAGCAACAGCAATTATAAATATTGTATAATTGGCTGACTTTTGTCAACGATCTTAAAGGCCTTGAAGAAAAAAAAAAACGATAGATTCAGGTCAGCCAACTATTAACTCAAAGCATGTGGTAAAATCTAGAATGCTTCCATGACAGAGTTTACAGAGTTGTCATCTCTGAAAGCTAGATGGAAGATTACTAAAAAATCAGGCATGCAATTTCATGTTAAGGCTAGCACAGTTGCAAAAGGAAATGCAAGATAAGCCACAACATGATTCCTACGGTAATGCCAGCACAAGTTAAAAAGGACTTGGATCCCTATACACAGAATGTATAAGGTTTGGAAGTATAAACCTTCAATTTTCAGGTTCTGAGAAAACGTCAGGTCAACAAAGAAAAAGTCTTCCTTCTTTTTAGAGGAAAGCAGGAGCCTCACATTACCTGGAGACATTAGACTCACCTGGGGCAGATGATTACTAAGATGATGTTCATTCTCCTCAAGTCCTGCCCATGTGTTTCTAAATGCTTCTGGGACAGTAACTAGAGTCAGATTACTCCCTGAAAATTTGCAAGGCCTTGCTAAGACGTATTGACAGGAACCCATGAAGTGTGTCTGGAAGAAAAAGTTTAGTGGTTTTTAACAGATGTGGTGGGCCTAACACAGGTGTTCACTTTCCTGTGACTCTGAACTTTAGAATAAGGCAAGACCCAGGAGAGGATTCTAAAACTAGCTGCTGAGATGGTCTTCACTAGATGAGGTGGAGATGCTGTTCCTATTTCGCTAAGGCCATATGAATGCACTATTGATGATGATATTCAATGGCTGTGATTTTTACAACAGCTACGCCAGAATTGGTAGTAGGAAATACTGCCATGAAACTAGTATGCCAAGGGATAATGGCACTGCAGAATTCTTGAAAACCTTGGTCCAGGTGGTGACACTTAGTCATCAGAGGTAGAGTGGATATATTACCTGGACTGAGCAGTAAGACCAGAGTGACAAGCAGGATGCCTTTTCTGTAGGATCTGTTGAGACATAAAATAGACTATGATTTTTCTAGGGGTAAAACAAATAGCCAGCCAGGCTGCTTCTGGTGTCACAACAAGAAGAAATAATGAACTGGTAAGAAGAAAACTGACATTATCTGCAATAATAAAAAAAAATTACAACTTCTTACTCACTTTGTCAGTCTGAGCTCATTCTTGAACAGGAGCCCATCTGTTGAAATGGAGACTAGATAAACCTGAGGAAGGACTCTGCAATGACACTACAAACGCAAGGAATAAATATTAAGCATTTCTTTACCCAAAGAGCCTATGATCATAGGTGACTTTACACTGGGGTAAAAAGACTTTTGAGAACTTTTAAGGATGGTTGGATTTGAAGTTTGGGTTTATATTGACAGAAGCATGTCCAAATTTTCTTACCAGTTAGATTGAAAGCTTATAATGTACAGTACTTAACGGACCCTTAATTGAAATTGTTTTTCATAGTTATCTCTCCAGACCCCGAGTGCATAGTTATAGTAACATCTAGAAGAGCTGGCACATTGGCTTCCTAATCTGTGTAGTAATAGTTGTTATGGTAAGTCTTGCCAAATATAAAACCCTGAAGCTGGTCCCATTCATAGAGAAGACAATAAATTAGAAATAATATTTAATTTCAAGGTTAAATTGAAGAGATTATTCTCAAAATGTTAATGACTATAAGATGAAGGTCCTATTTCTTGTTTGATTTACCTGTAAGGTCCTTTCAAATACAGCAGACACACCCATGACAAATGACAGGGCACTACTGTAAACCTAACCAAAGGAGAGTCTTATTTATAGATGTTATAGTAGGTGTGAGATCCTTACTGAAACAGAGTGATTTTGGTACTTTGTATGGGGCTAGCGTCCAGAGACTATGTTACTTTCAATGTCCATCAATGAATAAGATAAAAACATATTTGGGGCGCCTGGGTGGCTCAGTCGGTTAAGTCTCCGACCTCGGCTCAGGTCAGATCTCACGTTCGTGGGTTCAAGCCCCGCGTCAGGCTCTGTGCTGACAGCTAGCTCAGAGCCTGGAGCCTGCTTCCATTTCTGTGTCTCCCTCTCTCTCTCTCTCTCTGCCCCTCCCCCTCTCATGCTCTATCTCTCTGTATCAAAAATAAATAAAACATTAAAATTTAAAAAAAAACAGATTTATTTTTATGTGAGATGACAAAGAGCATATTTTCTCCCATATCCCAAGTCTCTGTAACTTTTCCTGCTCACTGATAACAATGAATATAGCACAAAGGACTTGATTATCTATGAATTCTGAAAAATATGATGATCCACTAAATTGACAGAATTTAAATGAACCTGATAAATAGAAATCATGCCTTGCATGATTCAATAAGCCTAATATATGTGTTAGGAAAACTTTAGGGTTCAAAGATCTGTGATGTTGCGGGGAATCTCCCTTACGAGGTAAAGGATCTACCTCATACCTTGCACATTCTACCAGTAAGAAGGAGGAGCAGCACTTTGTCACCATCTTTGTGTGACAGTAGCAGCATAGCTTTTGGGAATGTTGCTCAGACCCTTATATTAGGTGAATGAGAGAGCTGATTTTTAAAATTAAAAAAATATTTAATTAATTCCAGTATAATTAACATACAATATTATATTAGCTTCAGGTGTAAAATACAGCACTTCAGCAATTCTATATACTACTCAGTGTTCATAATGATAAGTGTCCTCTTAATCCCTTTCACCTATTTTACGCCTACCCACCTCCATTCTGGTTCTCTGTCATGATAAAGAGACTGTTTTTTTAATTTTGGGTTTTTTTTTTTTTGGTCTTTTTCTTTGATTTGTTTCTTAAATTTCACATAAGAGTGAAATCATATGGCATTTGTCTTTCTCTGACTGACTTATTTCACTTAGCATTATTCCCTCTGGCTTTAGCCATATTGTCACAAATGGCAAGATTTCTTTTGTTATTATAGACAAGTAATATTTCATTATGCATATATACTATTTCATCTTTATTCATTCATCTACTGATGGAAACTTGAGTTGCTTCCATATTTTGGCTACTGTAAATAATGCTGCAGTAAACACAGGGGTGCATATATTTTTTCAAATTAGTGTTTTCATATCCCTTGGATAAATACCAAGGAATGGCATTACTGGATCATATGGTAATTTATTTTTAATATTTTTAAGAACTTCCATACTGTTTTCCACAGTGGCTGTACCAGTGTGCATTTCAATCAACAGTGCACAAGGGTTCCTTTTTCTCCACATCCTCACCAACGTTTTTGTCTGTGTTTTTGACTTTGGCCATTCTGACTGGTTAAGGTAAGATCCTACTATGGTTTTCATTTGCATTTCCCTGATGATGAGTGATATTAAGCATATTTTCATGTGTCTTTTGACCATTGTATGTCTTCTCTAAAGAAATGTCTTTGTGTTTTCTTTTCATTTTTTCATTGGATTATTTGTTTTTTCCCTGCTGTTAAGTTGTAATATAAATAAATAAATAAATAAATAAATAAATAAAACTAACCCTTCATCAAATATGTCATTTGCAAATATCTTCTCCCATTCAGTAGTTTGTCTTTTGGTTATGTTAGTTGTTCCAGAAGGCTGAATTTTTAAAGTAAGTCCCATGAGGAAGATGGGGAGGACTTTGCAGCAGCTACAGCTACAGGGTAAGCTACTCTGATTCTTAGGTGCCTATGTATTTGTAACTATAGTAGCCAAGGTCCTTAGTGGAACTCCCAGTTGGAGAGCTGTGACACAAACCATCAAGGTTCTGAGTCAAGGCCATGCCTTATGCAGGAGAGTATTACTAGTCTGCTAGTAAACTCTAGTAGAGACTGACTGCCAGGGATTTAGGAACAGCGAGAGATTGTGTGACGTGATCTTCCCTCATGTGCCCACCAGTAATGTATCTCATAATGAAAACAATGCATTTGGGGGCTGGCCCTAGCATACCCAGAGGGCATAAGTGGCCCAGAACTTCATGTCATATACACTGTTGCACTGGTATCTCTTCCCCTGCTCACACCCATGGAGGATTCTTTATGATAAACTGAATAAGAAGGTAAATTTTCATACTTGCTTCATGGATGGACTGATTGTATATTTTAGGATTAGATGATAAATGAACTGTTGGCACATATAAGCATAAGGAAAGTTGACCTGAATGAGCTTTGGTAAAAGAAATTCTCCCAGTGGGCTGAGCTATGAACATCACACTGTGTTATCTATTTATATCGAGGGAGATGCTTCTTTAAAAAAAAGTATGTTTAAATTCCTTGGTAAGGATGTATACCTGGGCTTAATGCACAGAGGCCTAAAATGCATAAATTTAAGGATCAAATGTTTAAAGGAGAGAGACATGGATAAACTTAAGACTGTAGGAATAAATAGTGCAGATCTTTGGTTTTCTTTTACTGATGCTTGCCTGAGATCATGCACAATGTTGGCAACAATGAGTTTTCACCACTAGGTGAACAACAAGAATGATCCAGGTTATGTCAGCTAGCCTCTGCCTTCAGCCACTTCTGCAATGGGCCCACAGGAAAGAGCAGCCATGAGAGCATCCACAGGGATGTAAATGTAAGCCATAGCGAAGCTTTCCTCTCTCAGGACTAATCTATCTACAACTGATGCTAAATGCCAAGTATGTCAACAGCAGAGATTGGACTAAGCCTTTGATACTGTTCCTTTCCTTGTATGAGAGGAATCAGGAATTCAGAGCCAAGCCAATTATTGGATGCTTTTCATCCTGGAAGACGCAGTGATTCACCTTTACTGAAACTGACTCAATCCAAAAATGTGTGTTTTCTTTAATTTTCTTTTTGCTCACATTGCCTTTCTCATACCATAATTTGAGGACTTATGGAAAGTCTAATGTGTCTACATAATATCCCACATAACATCATTTGAAGCCAAAGGATGGGTTTTATGGCAAGGGATGTGTGATTATAACCACATGATGTAAGATCCTCTGTTCCAACAATATATCATATTTTGTAGAACCAGTTCTCCCAATAGGATGATGCTGAAATGGTCTATTAAACAAAGGACCAGGTAAGTTGTCAGCTGAAGAAGTCATGCTGCAGTGTTGAGGTACCAGTCTTATAAGACAATATCTATCCTAAACAACTGATCATTATACTCTTTGAAAAACCCAGAGGTATAAATAAGAATGGCCAATATTAACATTAGGCTTCTAATGCCAGTAGCCTTGAATCAAAAGAAGGAATTAATATAATGGAAGAGAAAATTGATCATTATTATGATGAAGAGCTGTGGTGATAATTTTCTCTAGTGAAGACTTTATAGAACTTAGGAAATAGTAACTGTTGTTTTCTGGTGCTAAGATCAAATAAACAATTAAATAATCATTTGGCAAGAATAAGACAACCATGCCTGGTTTCTTTCACCAGATAGGAAATCTAAGACAGCTGTTCTGCTGGCCAAATATATGGAACAGCAAGAAATATGGTAGAAAGGATATGAGCAGATTATCAATTTCTGCCGCAGGTGTGGTCACACCAACAGATGCTATGGTTTATTTTCTAGCATTTTAGTGTTTTTAGAGCTTAGTGCTAGTCACACATTTAAAAATCAGTTAAAGAGTGGAATTTCATAGGTTTAGGAGCATAGTTAAACAATGGGAGACTACACATTCAAGATCAGAGCACTTTGTCTCACTTTTAGCTTCAGCAAAATAGCTATAGAGGGTTATTGAGAAGTTCAAACTCATGTTTATTCATTTGGAGATTAAAACAGAAGTTTCCCCAGTTTTGTTCTCAAGGTTTTCCCAGAGTTAAGAATAGACTTCAGGATAACAATGTCCATAAGCATAGCAAAGTTAAATGGAAAGAAGGAAGCCTGGAAATTAATGTGATTGATTTCAATCACAGCCAGAATTAAAGTTATTTTTAGGATAAAACCAGAGAAAGGAAATTTCACAAAGGAAATTAACTAGAGTTTTTAGAGTGTCCGTAGTCATACCAGAAAAAATACCTTTTACATTATACCCCAAATCAAATCTTCCCTAAAATGTATGACCATTGTTTGTTCAAAACAGGATTCCAGAAAAAAAACACATGTTCTATTTGGTTGATATAGCTCATAGATCTCATTAAATTATAGCAGTTCTCCATTTTTCCCATTCCTTTCCTCCCCATTTGTTAAAGACATTGTATATGAAGAGCTTGAGAACATGACAGAGAAGAAGGACTCTGACATTACTTCATCTCATGTTTGTAACTAAGTATTATCCACATCTAAGTCCATAAACCAAAGAGTGATTCAAAGATTGGCACAATAAACTCCACAACTAAATATAGAGAAGAATCTAGTTCTGAAAGATTAGTAAGATCAGAAAGGCAGAAGGAGGCTGCCCACAGAAGGGAGGGAGCTGTGTGCAAAGAGAGGCCAGAGTAATGGGCCCTTTCACCAGGGAGCTCACATGGGGAAGAGTTTAGCCCTCTGTTTTTCAAAGCCAAACCCAGAGGGCCTGAATTCTGTGAGACTGTAGAACCAGTGGGACTTGTTGCCTGGAGCTTTAAAAGTCAGTGGACTCAGCACAGCACAAGTCAGCGGGCTGGGTTGTCACACTGAAGAAGACAGTAGCTTGTGCAGACCAACAACAACAACAACAACAACAACAAAATGCCAGTTTATACAATGCCTGGGGCAAAGAGGAGACATATATGTTTATACTGATTTCAGATTGTGTTGGATGACTTTTCCAAAAATGGAGGGGCTGGTAGGTGTCATTTTCCTTCTCTGCCCCTCAGCATAAACACAGGACAATGTGCAGGAGGCAGGGCTGCACAGACACCTGCTACTTAACCTGGTATAAGTGTGTTATGCACACAAGTTTTCTTGAGGATGTGCCCATTCCAAGCCTGCTAGCTTTGGCCTGGGGTGAGGGTAAATTTTTTAATAATCCATATTTATGCTTCTCCCAAGTACTGGGTGCACAGTTACTGCCATGCACTCTGCCCAGACATTGCCCAGCTCCCAGCCATTACTACATGCAGCACCCAGCCTTGCACCCAAGGCTGCTCTTTGGGGGCTTCAGCATAGGGTTATTGGCCCTGTATGAATTTTGCTAACATCTTTGCCCCGCTCTCAAGTTACTCAGCAGACACCCCACCACTAGACCTGGCCTGCCAGGGACCCGCTGACAACCCAGAGAGCAAGCACAGCCCAAACAGGCAGAGAGTCAGTGGAGATGACTGCACTGAAAGGAAAAGTGACTCGGACACAACAGGAGGGTATAAACAACACACACAGGGTACTTTCCTCAAGTGCCAGGGTCTATTAAACAGATGACACTGCACTGAGGGCACTGCAGGACCTCTTTTTCATAAAGTCACTTCTTTCCAGAGCAGAAGACATAGCTGACTTTTTTTTTAACACACCGAAGCTAACACAGAGAAACAGACAGACAAAATAAATATGTTAAGAAAGAGAACTTTATCCCAAATAAAAGAACAGGATAAGGCTATAGTCAGAGAGATAAGTGAAACAGATATAAGTAATATTCTTGATAGAGAACTTAAAGCAATGATCATAGGGTCCTCACTAAACTTGAGAAAAGGGTGGGAGATATGAGTGAGACCTGTAACACAGAGAGATAATGAATAACAGAAAATATAAAGGGCCCAATAAACAAAATGATAAACATGCTTGAGAAATGAATTAGTGACCTAAAAGACATAGTAATGAAAAATAATCAAGGTGAACAAAAGAGAGAAAAAGAAGTATGCAAAACAAGAATAGACTTAAGGAACTCAGTGACTCCATCAGATGTAATAGCATTTAGGAGTCCTAAAAGAAGAGAGAGAAAGGAGGGGCAGAAAATTTATTTGAAGAAATAATAGCCAAAAACTTCCCTAATCTGGGCAAAGAAACAGATATCTAGATTCAGAAAGTATGGAGAACTCCTATCAAAATCAATAAAAGCATACCCACAAAAACATATTGTAATCAAATTAGAAAAATATAATGATAAAAATTTGATAAAAGCAGAAAGAGAAAAGAAAGCAGTAACTTATAAGGGAAACCCCATGAGGCTAGTAGGAGATTTTTCAACAGAAACTTTGCAGCCAGAAGAAGTGACATGTTATATTTGAAGTGGTGAATGGAAAAATCTGCAGCCAAGGATACTCTATACATCAAGACTATCATTAAAAATGGAAGGAGAAATAAAGATTCTCCCAAAGACACAGAACATTAAAAATTTTGTGACCACTACACCAGCTCTGCATAAAATATTACCAGGAACTCTTTGAAGGAAAAGTGACAGTATAAAGATAAGAAACACAAAAGGAGTAACAAAAAAAGGATATTTATGTAAAAATTCAGTCAATGAGGGGTGCCTGAGAGTGAATCAAATGGTTAGACATCCAGCTCTTGATTTTGACTCAGGTCATGCATTATCTCCCAAACTATGAGATTGAGCCCTGCCTGGGGCTCTGTGCTGACAGCTTGGAGCCTGCTTAAGATTCTTTCCCTCTCTCTGTTCCTCCCCTGCTTGCTCTCTCTCCCTCTCTCAAATGAACAATAAACAAACATTTAAAAAATCAATTGAGGAACTCACAAAATAAAACAATATAAAATATAGCAACATATATAAAAAATGTGAAGAGGAGAGAGAAGTACAGAATGAATTCAAACTCAAATGACCATCAACTTAATATAGACTATTTGCAGAAGATGCTATATACAAACCTAATGGTAACTATATTTCAAAACCACTAATAAATGTGCAACAAATAAAAAGAGAGAAAACCAAATATATCTCTAAAGAAAATCAGCAAAACTTGAGAGAAAGACAAAAGAAAGGACAAAGAAAATATCCAGAAATAACCACAAAACAAGTAATAAAAAGGCTATTATTGCATTCTATCAATAATTAGTTTGAATGTAATTATACTCAATGATCCAATCAAAAGACATGGTTTCACAATATAAAATAATGCAAAACAGAACAAAAAAGAAAAAAAAAGAAAAACGAAAAACACCAGAAAGATCACACAAGACTCATCTATATGCTGACTAAAAGAATCACTTTAAACTTAAAAAAAACTGCAGATTGAAAGTGAATGGATGGAGAAACAGCTTTCATGGAAATGGATGTCAAAAGAAAGCCAGGGTAGCAAAACTTATATCGGACAAACTAGACTTTAACAAAAAGACTGTAACAAAAGAAAAATAAGGTACAATATAATATCAAAGGGGAAAATCCAATAAGATTATATAACAGTTGTAAATACTTATGCTTCCAACATGAGAATATATATCCAATAATGACAAACATAAAGGAACTCATTGATAATAATACAAAAATAGTAGGAGATTTAACAACCCACTTACATGAATGGACAGAAATTCTAAACAGAAACTCAACAATGAAACACTGTCTTTAAATGACATACTGGACCAGATGGCCTTAACAGATACATTCAGAACATTTCATCCTAAAACAGCAGAATATGCTTTCTTTTCAAGTGTAGTTTTCCAGTTCAATAAATCACATATTAGCCCACAAAACAGTCCTCAACAAATTTAAGAAGATCGAGGTTACCCTATGCAACTTTTCTGATCACAGTTCTATGAAACTAGAAGTAAACCATAAGAAAACAATCTGGAAAACCACAGATACATTGTAGTTAAATAACATGCTACTAAACAATGAATGGATCAATCAGTAAATGAAAGAAGAAATAAAAACATACATGGAAGCAAATGAAAACACAATGATCCAAAACCTTTAGAATACAGCAAAAGCAGTTTTTAGAGAAAAGTTTATACCAATATAGGCTTACCTCAAGAAGCAAGATAAAACTCAAATAAATGACCCAACCTTACACCTAAAGAAACTAGAAAAAGAATAAACAAACCACAAAATCATTATAAGTAAAGTGATAATAAAGATTAGTGCAGAAATAAATGATGTAGAAACCAACGAAACAAACAAAGAAACAAATGATCAAAACCAGTATATCAGATCAACGAATTCAGTTGTAGATTTGTGACCCACAATTAAGTTTCATGCTGGGTGTGGAGACTGCTTGAGATTTCCTCTCCCTTTCTCTGCCCCTCCCCAGTTATTTGTGCTCTCTCTTTCTCTCCTCAAAACAAAAACAAAAACAAAAAGCGGGGGAGTGCACTTGTCATGATGAGCACTGGGTAATGTATGGAATTTTTGAATCACTGTACTATACACCTAAAACTAATATAAGTATATGCTAGTTAAATGGAATTAAAATAAAAATGTAAAAAAAATTAAATTGCTTATATCCATAGATACAAGTCATTTTCCAGAAGCTGGAATTTTATTTTTATGTCATATAATTTAGCATGTTCCTTGTAGTCCATATTCCTCTTAACTGATGGTTATGTAGAGATTTGATTAGAATGAACTTTTTGCTTTTATTCTTGCTGTAATAAAAGAGTTTACAAATGTTTCTGTGTTCTATTGCAACGTATCAAGAAGATCTAATTTTTATTTTTCTCTCCTTTTGTGATATTACCATTTTCCGTGGTTTCACGTAGTGGCACTTGGTCAACATTTCAATGACTGGGTTTATAAAATATTGATAAATACCCACTAATTCTGTAATGTTAAGATATGTTAATTTCTAACTCTGGCATTCCTTCTGCATTTATTATTTGTGATTTCTCTGTTAAAAAATCCTCATCCAATATTTTGCTAAGCTAAAACATAGCAAAGACTGACAAAACTTAATTATTTCTTGATTTTCAGAATAATGAGTTGTTGCTGCAACAAACTCCCAAGTTAATAATTTTGAAGTATTATTACCAACTCAGAATAATTATTTACTTAAATTTATTAAATTTATGATTGTTATTTTTCATCCTCCTGGTCAAGTTGTCCCATCAACCCAGACCTGTTTTACATAGACACAGAATGTTTTATAACAAAACCTTCATATTTGTTGATAATTCTTTGCTTTCAAGTATGACAAGATGACACAGGCACGAAGCTCCATCAGTATACCCATGGAACCCTGGGCCATTTGAATAAGAACTAGTATCTGTGAACAATTATCTGGATAATAGTAGCAATTATTTTACTAGGTTATTCCTTGTTTTTAGACTTTACAATAAACAATGCTAGGAAATAACGCTTTTCTCTAAAATTAGAGAAAAATACACAATACAACTAAATACATATTGCAAATTAACATTTGAAGACTGTTATTCAACTTCTTTTCTTTCATATGTATGTATTTTAACTCTTCTAATGACAACCTTGGTTCCTAATGACATTAACAGAAACACACACACACACACACACACACACACACACACAGGAAACCATACTAAAGGAAATAGTATTTTGAGTGAATATTTTTGATCTCTGTTTTCCACTACTTTCTCCCCGCTCCTAGAAAGAACTATTTTTATTGAGATTTTAACTTTCTATCGTTCCCTCTCAAAATTTTGACAAATATTCATGTATTTCTGTATTTTTTTCTCTTTGATACTAAAAAAGATAGCACATTATATATACATTTACCCACACTGCATTCTTCATTTAATAATGTTCTTTGGAGATAACTACTTAGAAAATTATAGAGTTCTTTGTCCCATTTTCCAGTGGCTTAGCATTCTTCTGGGTGATTTTGCATAGTTTATTCAACCAGTTTCCTAAGCAACATAATTTTTTTCCAACCAGTTACCCTAAATAGCATTTATTTCTGGTCTTTTACTATTATGAATAACACTAAAATGAATGACCTTGTCCGTAAGTCATTTCATAATTTTTGCCAATTTATATTTGAATAGATTCCTCAAAATAGAATTGCTGGTTCAAAAGGTAAATTAATGCACAATTTTGATAAATACTGCCAAATTTCCTGCAGAGTGATACAGCTTGCATTCTCACAAAGAAAAAAAAAGATTAAAATGTGCCTGTGATCCACAACTTGCCAAGTTAATGTATAATCCAATTTTCAGAGCTTTACAAATATAAGAGATAATGAATGGTATATCAGTTCAGTTTTCTCTCTTATTATTAGTGAGATGGACATTATTATCACATGTGTAAAAGCACTGGGGTTTCATTTATGGCACTTAATATCAACAGTATTTTTTTGTCCTCTTGGTTTTTTCCAATGAATCAATTCTCAAAGTTCTTTAGAAGTCACTTTCTATTTAATAAGCTGTGATTTTATTTTTCAGTTTTTCATTATTGTTATTTATTATTGTTATTTCCTTATGTAGTTTTGATATGTATAAACAAATTTATATACCAATTTATATTGTTACTAAATTTTAAATATTTATAAATAAAATTATTATTCATGCATTAAGAATTCACAGTTTACCAATTTTTCTAGAAATTATATGATTTGACTCTATATGCATTTGTATAACTGATCTGTTTATTTGCTGATGTAGAGATGAGAAATTGATCGTTTTCTTTTTATCCTCAATGTAGTTGTCTCAACAACAATAATTTTTATGTCTTCTTTTTTTCACTGATTTCAAATTTCTCATTACTGTGTACTGAATTTCCAAATATATTTGGTGAAATCCTGAGGTTTTTAAAAAGTTTTTTAATGTTTATTTTTGAGGAATAGAGAGGCAGAGCATAAGCAGTGGGTGAGCAGAGACAGAGGGAGACAGAGGGAGACAAAGAATCCAAAGCAGGTTCCAGGCTCTGAGCTATCAGCACAGAGCCCAATGCAGGGGTAAAACTCAAAAACTGTGAGATCTTGACCTGAGCTTAAGTCTTAGGCTTAGCCAACTGAGCCACCTAGGTGCCCCAAGTGTAATACTGAGTTTTCCATCTTATTGCATTGTAATGTCTGTCAATTCACATATTGATACTAACTGTTCTACATGTAGACTTGGTAAATTTGAAACCTTGGTAGGAGTACTCTTTAAAACATTTTTCCAAATTCTACAGCCAGCTTCTCTAGTTATAAATATTTACTGAAACTGAATCAACTCATAACTTAGAGAGACTTATATAAATTAATGATATTGAGACTTCCTATTTAGAAACATGGTATATCTTTATACTTGTTCATGTGTCTATAGAATTTTCAGCAGTATCCTGCTGATAGTCAATAAAACATACTGTAAAATACTCACAGATAAGATATTATATTTAAAGGAAATAAATAAAAGACAAAGAACAGAATGATTAGAATTTAAAGAAAAAGCACTGACTAGAGAAAGAATATCAAATGGTAGAAAGGTCAAAGAAATGTTTAAATGGAGAGAGCAATATAAGGCTGTAAATATATTAAAATCTAGAAAGCAAAGAGTGTCAAGTCAATAATGATTAGGAATAGGAATGAAACAAAATATCTAGACATATCACTGTGACATTTCAGGTCATCACTGAATTTTTTAATCTTAAAAAGTATTGAGTGTTAGTTGGTGGTATAAATATGATATTTTAATAAAATATTAAACTTGAAAACAGTTAGCAATAATAAAATTTCACTTAGAGAAAAATTAATTGATATCTTTAAATTATAGCAAAAATTATTTTGAACCTATGGTTCCATCCATAATTTTTTAAATATCAATTGTTTGCAAAACATGAGTAGTATTAGTCTTAGAAAGAAATTAATTTTACTTATTTCTTGTATTTTTAATGTTTATGTATTTATTTTGAGAGAAAGTGAGAGAGCACACAGTCAGGGAGGGACAGAGAGAGAGAGAGGAAAAGAGAAAATCCAAAGTAGTCTCTGTACTAACAGTGCAGATGTGGGGCTCAAACTCACAAACCATGAGATCATGACCTGAGCTGAGTGAGCCACTTAACTGACTGAGCCACCCAGGTACACCAACTTCTTATTTCTAAATAAGTAAATAAAGGTAATTCCCAGGAAAAAAAAGATGTATAAGTTCAACCCAAGTTCAATAAAAATAAATTATAAAATAATATCTTCATAGAAATTACACATAACTGATATAGAAGAAACAGTGTGAATATTAAGGTTGTATGGACTTATGCATGTGAGTGATAATTTAACAGCTAAAAGAAAAGAAAGAAAAAAAGGAAAGCCATGGGTAAGGAGGTGAACATAGATTAAAATATTTTGAAGAACTGATGAAGTATAAGAAAAGATAATCTATTATAACTCATTATTAGGATATTTTCATGATGATGTTCATTAGATGATTTTTAGATAGATTCTTTTATGTTTCATGATTGTGCATAACATAATAAATCAATATCCAACTCTTGTTTATTTTCTATTTTCAAAATAAAAAATGACAAAATATGTAAAAGTATGTATAGAAAAAGCTGCTGTTAAATACATTGAAAATGCAAATGTAATGGTAAGGCTGACATGGTTTAAATAAGAGATGGTAGAAAGGTACTTGAGAATAGAAGATTTCATGTTATCTTATCCGTTCAGCATAACAATCAAATATTAAGTTTTAGAATTTGTGAATTATAAAGGTTTTGTTTACGAACTTTGTGACCAAATGAAGCTTAAAGGAATTAAATTACAGGTATACCAATAAAATTTTTTAGGAGAAGTTGGAGAAGGGAGATGGTTTCTCAATTAAATTCCTCATTTTAGAATGAAGGAAGAAATTAAATCCTGTTTAAATTTTTAAATAAGAATTAATGGTATTTTAGAATTCTCTAGCAAAAGTTATAATACTTAAAAAAATAGTGACCTAAGGAGAAATCAGTAATCAATTAAGAAGAGAAAGGATAAGGGATAGTCTTAGAGAATATTACAGAAACAAGTGTTAATGGAATAGATAAAAAGTATTCAAGGGGAAATTTGAGTAATTTTTTTCTTAGTATTTTGTTGGTAGATTAGTCATGAGGAGTGAGGGAAAAGGAAGGAAATACTTTCTTATTTCAGCACCTCAGTGAACAGGTCACACGGTTGGAAGGATGGGGAATTAGACATGTTTGGGGAAGAAAGATATTATGATCAATTATGAACAGGATTATATAGAGACCATGCAATACTTTCACTTTCATGTATTCAAGGTGAAATTTAGATATATAGATCTGAAACTGGGAAAAGCAAACTGAGGATGTAAGTAAAATGGACACATACACCATAATATTTATTAAGAAGACTGAACTGATAGATATATTTAGAACTCTGCATCCTAAAGATAGGAAATTCACCTTCTTTTCGAGTGCACATGGCACATTCTCCAAGATAGACCACATACTGGGACATAAAGCAGCCCTCTATAAGTATAAACAAATAGAGATCATAC
>NC_043705.1:128648908-128739254 GCF_006229205.1 Suricata suricatta | reverse complement strand
CTATTGAATGCTGAAAATGAACTGAGGGTTGAAGGGGAAGGGGGAGGGGGGAAAAGAGGTGGTGGTGATGGTGGAGGGCACTTAAGGGGAAGAGCACTGGGTGTTATATGGAAAACAATTTGACAATAAAATATTATGGGGACAAAAAAAGACTGAGTTAAGAAAGAGCAGTTTTGATAAACTTCTCTAAAAATTAAAGACAGTTGCTTTGCAAAGAAATGAAGAAGACAGTCACAGTTCGCATTCAGTGTAATATAGGTTTCAGGCATGCAATATAGTGATCCAACACTTCCATACAGCACTCCGTGCTCATCACAGCCTTATTCCCCATCACCTATTTAACTCATCTCCCCATCAACCTCCCCTCTGGTAACCAGCAGTCTGTTCTCTATAGCTAAAAGTTGGTTTCTTGGTTTGTCTTCCTCTCTCTTTTTCTCCCCTTTGCTTATTTGTTTTGTTTCCTAAACTCCACATATGAGGTGAAATCATAGAGTATTCATCTATCTTGGACTGAATTATTTTGCTTAGCATAATACACTCCAGCTCCTTCCATGTCACCTCAAATGTCAGGTTTCATTCTATTTTATTATGGCTAACTAACATTCCATAATACATATACACCACTGTTTCTTTAAAAAATTATCAGTTAATGGATATTTTGGTCGTCTCCATACTTTGGCTATTTTAGCTAATGCTGCTATAAACATCTGGGTACATGTATCACTTTGAATTAGTATTTTGGTATTATTTGGGTAAATACTTAGTACAATTGACAGATTGTAGGGTGGTAGATATACTTGTAACTTTTTGAAGAACCTCCATACTGTTTCACAGAGTGGCTGTTCCACTTTGTATTCCTCTTTCTCCACATTCTTGCCAACACCTGTTGTTTCTTGTGCTGTTGATGTTAGTCATCCTGACATGTCTGAAGTAGCATCCCATTGAAGTTTTGCCCTGCATTTCCCTATTGATGAGTGATGCTGAGCATCTTTTCATGTGTCTGTTGAATGTCTATATGGTTTTTTTTTAGAAAAGTATCTATTCATGACTTCTGCTCATTTTTAAATTGGATTATTTGTTTTGGGGTGTTGCATTTTTTAAATTATTTATATATTTTAGATTCTAACCCTTTATCAGATACATCACTTGCAAATATCTTCTCTCATTCTGTATGTTATCTTTTACTTTTTTGATTGTTTCCTTCACTGTGCAGAAGCTTCTTATTTTGAAGAAGTCGCAATAGTTTACTTTTACTTTTGTTTCCCTTGCCTAAGGAGACATATCTAGTAAGAAGTTGCTACAGTCAATGTCAAAATGGTTACTGACTATGTTCTCCTTTAGAATTTTTATGCCTGCCTGTCTCATGTTTAGACTTTTCATCCACTTTGCATGTATTTTTGTGTTTGCTGTAAGAAAGTGGTCCAGTTTCATTGTGTTCCATGTTGCTGTCCAGTTTCCCCAACACCATTTGTTGAAGAGACTGTCTTTTTCCTATTGGCTATTCCTTCCTGCTTTGTCAAAGACTAATTGCCCATATAGTTATGGTTTAATTTCTAGGTTTTCTATTTTGCTCCATTGATCTATGTATCTATTTTGTGCCAATACCTGTACCTGTGGATCACTACAGCTTTAAAATATAATTTCAAGTCCAGAATTGTGATGCTTCCTGCTTTGTTTTTCTTTTTCAGGGTTGCTTTGGATTTTCAGGTTCCATACAAATTTTATGATTGTTCTAGCTCTGTGAAAAATGCTGTTGGTATTCTGAACAGGATTGCATTAAACGTGTGGATTGCTTTGGGTAGTATAGACATTTTAATAATTATTATTCTTCTAATTCATCAGCCTGAAATGTCTTTCCATTTCTTTGTGTCATCTTCAATTTCTTTCATCAGTATTTTATAGTTTTTAGAGTACAGGTCATTCACATCTTTAGTTGCTTTATTCTTAGACCTCCAATCGGCAAGGAAGAAGTAAATCTTTCACTATTTGTAGATGACATGATGTTCTATATTGAAAACATAAAAGACTCCACCAAAACTGCTAAAACTGATAAACAAATTCACTAAAGTCTCAGAATACAAAATCAGAGTACAGAAAACTGTTGCATTTCTATACACCAGTAAAGAAGCAGCTGAAAGAGAAATTAAGGAATCAATCCCATTTACAATTGCATTCTGTTAAGTGTTTTTAACACACACACACACACACACACACACACACACAACAAAGGGACATATGGAAACTTTTGGCAGCAATGGATATGTTTTTTGCTTACTTATAGTGATGGTGTCATAAGTGTGTTTATGTCCAAATTCATCAAATTATATTGATTAAATATATGTATTTTTGTTGATTAATTGTACCTCAATAATCTGTAAAGTAACACCTATAAATGGAAGTCACTTTTATTTCATTTTATAGATTTTATCTCTCTATGAAATTCCACAATATTGTCTTTTATTATTAAGAAACTAATTTCTACACTTTTAATGTTCAGATGTTTAAAGTATGGTTATTCGATTAACTGATCTTCTGTGGATCTATTTATATTTTCTCATTCTCCCTCTATCATGTATCATGTATCATGAATCATCTTCATCATCACTTTCCAATCATATTTTGTAATTTTAAAAAATGTAGACATGATCTGAAAATCAGAATGACAGTGACTTTCTCTAGAGCATACATCTATCTTGAGATATGAAAAAAAAACCTTATATATTACAAGAATTGATGTCTTCTTAAAGCTCAAACCTACCCCAAAAAATCTTTTCCCTTAGTTAATTTCATAAGTGAAGGGTTGCTAGCAACAATATATCAAAAAAATGCTCCTTAGATGAATGATAATGAAAAAAAAAGGTGAGAAACACAACTCTTGAGAATAACTATGTTTGCTACTGTCAGGCAAAGGTTCTCTTGCCAGTTAGAGCAAGATTCTCAAATATGGTTGGTCAACCTGTGGGGATCCATATGACTGTCAGGAGGGCCACTGCGCCAAAATTATTTTCACAATAATACTAAGACATCATTTAGCTTTTTACACTCATTCTCTCATGAGTGCACAAGGACAATTTCCTGAAGTTATATGACATGTGATTCTACAACAAATCCAATGCAGAAGCAAATATTGGTAGTCTAGTTGTCTTCTATTACACCAGACTTTGAAGATAATTCAAAAAATATAAAACAATAAAGTGCTTCTCAGTCTCATTATATTTATATATTTTAGGTTTTTGTTAGGTGTAAATAAATTAATAACTATATTTTTAAAAATCTGTTGTAATTTCTATTATGATAAATATCAATAGATATCAATCACATTACCAAAAATCTTTGGGGTCCTCAATACCATTTAACAGTATAAAATGTGTTCTGAGTTTTGAAAATATGGCAGGCACTCAATTAGATACAGTTGCAATCTCAGACTAATTTATTTATTTATTTTTTATTTTATTTTATTTTATTTTTTTCTCCATAATATTTTGTCAAATTGTTTTCCATACAACACCCAGAGTTCTTCCCCTTAAGTGCCCTCCACCATCACCACCACCTCTTTTCCCCCTCCCCCTTCCCCCTCAACCCTCAGTTCATTCTCAGCATTCAATAGTCTCTCAAGTTTTGCATCCCTCTCTCTCCTCAACTCTCTCTCCCTCCTCCGCTCCCCCTGGTTCTCCATTAGGTCTCTCCTGTTTTCCTGCTAGACCTATGAGTGCAAACATATGGTTTCTGTCCTTCTCTGCCTGGCTTACTTCACTCAGCATGACACCCTCAAGGTCCATCCACTTTCCTACGAAGGGCCATATGTCATTCCCTCTCATTGCCATGTAGTGCTCCATCATGAATATATACCACATCTTCTTGATCCATTCGTCAGGTGATGGACATTTAGGCTCCTTCCATGTTTTGGCTATTGCTGACATTGCTGCTATGAACATTGGGGTACATGTGCTCCTATGCATCAGACTAATTTAAATCAGCCAAAAATTATGTTCTCTTGAAACTGGGCTTAATTAAAATCTTGATAAGCATACTGTCTTTCAAGTTCACATTTATGCTTAGAGTGTAGCCTCAGAATTCCTACTTAAAATTTGGGGAGGCTAGGCAGGACTCTTCCTTGTTGGTCTATCCTGATCTATAGTTTTGCCAAAATATTCATGGACCCCTCAGTGTTTCAGTCACTGCTTTCGAATTTGGAAAAAAAAGACCTCTAAAATGTTGATCTTGATTTGGGGGGTTCATATGTTTAGTTTGTATGACAAATAATATGGTTTCAAGATAGGAAGAATCTGTTTTTACATTTCAATGTAACATCTTTTACTTAGATTGGAAAAAAGAAAATCA
The DNA here is from genome assembly GCF_006229205.1 of Suricata suricatta. Classification (NCBI taxonomy): domain Eukaryota; kingdom Metazoa; phylum Chordata; class Mammalia; order Carnivora; family Herpestidae; genus Suricata; species Suricata suricatta. The sequence continues at coordinate 128,734,913 of NC_043705.1, read as the reverse complement.
TAGGAAATAATTTGGAAGTCATTTTATGGTATTATTCAGTGAAGAAAATTTTGCTGTGCAATGTTCTGTTTTCTACTATAATCTGTAATCTGAGCAAAACAATAAGAAAAGTGTAGTCACTGTTATAAAACTGTTATATATATTGTATCACACAATTTTCTAAAAATTATTGTTAATGGTGTTTTACAGATAAAAAAATACTGAACATGAAAAATGTATCTACTCTTTTTGTCCTCTCCCCTTTGCCCATGGAGACTTCCTTTCTGATCATAGTCTATCATTAACTTCTACTCTTCTTAAATAATAAATGGGTATCCCACTGGTCTAAGTCCCTCCTTTAATAAAGAAAGAATTTTTCTTGAATACCTGGATCAGTGAAAAAGAGCTTTGATATAAATGCACACATTTTCTCAATGCCAGCAAATTTCAGATAAAAGATAAATATATGGATAAACGATGGCTTGACAATTTTGATGTACTTAGTAATTTACTCTCTGGTGTTACATTACTCATATCAGGTCCAAGTCCATGAGATTGGAACTATAGGACTATGTCAAGAGAAAATTAATTGGAATGAAATAATATCATGAGGAAGACCTTCCCCCCCTACACGAGGGTGCCACTAAGTGAGCTTTATCCATGGAGGTTCAACCGTCCTTCCATAATAACACAGAGGAATGTTCCAGCATAATGAAGGAAACACGTTGTCATTAATGTAATAGAATAATGACACGGACATCCATAGTTTAAATATTTAAAATCTAAAGAAGAAGTCAAGCTCCTCTTGACTGTAAATAGCAATCATACAACTAAGAAGTGCAAGGTTCTGCCATTCCTGTCCTCTCTTGTTATTTCTTACGGTTCAGTGTTTCAACTTCCACTTTACCCTGTTTCAATACAGTACAGTCTAGGTTTCTTCTATATTTTTGAGCATTGTTCCTTAGACTACTTCAATGTATGATATTCCTTTTCATCTTCAAGTTCTACATGCTTTCTTCTGCAAAATGTTTTGCTGTTAAGGTGACTGTTTCTTTTCTTTCTCCTGCGTTACCATCTCCTCTTTTATATACTATTCCTGACTTATGCACTGTGGTGAATATGTCTCAAGCTAAACAATGTTTACTCCAGTTATCTATGGTAAGCTACATAAGAGATAAAAAATTAATTAGTTTTCTAGGGCTGCTGTAACAAAGTATGAAAACTCGGCTGGTTTAGAATGACAGAAATGTACTGTCTCAAGGTTCTGGAGAACAGAAGCCCTAAAGCAAGGGGTCAATAAGCCCATGTTCTCTCCTCTGGCTTTTAGGGACAATACATCCTTGCTTTTTCTAGCTTCTGGAATTCTCTGGCTTGTGGACACATTGCTCCAGTTATGTGGCCATTTTCTTCTTGTGTGTCTTCACATTGTCTTCTCTCTTTGCATGTCTGTCTCTGTGTCCAAACTCCTAATTTTTTAAGACTTCAGTGATATTGAATTAGGATGCATCCTAATAACCACATTTTAACTTGATTACCTCTGTAAACACCCTGTTTCCAAATAAGGTCATTTTCTCACTTAGGATTTCAATTTATCTCTTTGGAGGGACACAATTCAATTCAGAACACAAAGCTAAAACACAAATATGACATGCTTTCTTGAAAATTTTGGTGGCTGGGAAATTGGGTGCAGGCACTGGTGTGGGTTCAGTTGTTTTAAGCAGATTTTTTGTGCCCATGTACACCCAAAATAAAAAGAAACCTACTCTTGCATGTAGGGAAGGTATGATCTCACCCTTACAGGCATAAGAAAAAACTTAGACAATGTCTCCTATCTTTTCTTTTGTTAATATGATGTATTGCATTGATTGATTTGTGAATATTGAACCAGCCCTGTAACCCAGGATTGAATCCCACTGTATCATGGTGGATAATTCTTTTTATATGCCGTTGAATTCTATTTGCAAGTATCTTGTTGAGGATTTTTGCATCCATATTCATAAAGGATATTGGCCTGTAGTTCTCTTTCTTTGCTGGGTCTCTGTCTGGTTTGAGAATCAAAGTGATACTGGCTTTGTAGAATGAGTCTGGAAGTTTTCCTTCTATTTCTATTTTTTGGAATAGTTTGAAAAGAATGGATATTAACTCTGATGTAAACGTCTGGTAGAATTCCCCAGGGAAGGCAATGTTTTGGCTTCTGAAATGAATTTTTCCTATAATGCCAATCATTTCATGATTCAGCTGCCTAATTTATATTTTATTTTATTATTTTTTAATGTTTGTTTTTGAGAGAGATAAAGGGAGACAGAGACAGAGAGAAACAGAGTGCGAGTAAGGGAGGGCCAGAAAAGGAGGGAGAAACAAAATCTGAAGCAGGCTCCAGGCTCTAATCTGTCAGCACAGAGCCCAACATGGGGCTCAAAACTCATGAACCAGGAGATCATGACCTAGCCAAAGTTGGATGCTTAACCGACTGAGTCACCCAAGTACTCCATCAAGTGTCTGATTTGTATTTTAGAAGCTTATTTCAAGTTTATCTAGTCTTCAAGAGATAACTTTATATTTCAAAATTATTGCAGATACAACTAATAATTCCACATAATTTTGAGTAAATAACTTTTAGGTCTTTACAACATACTAACCATTCATTTTTAGCAATTCTTCTATTTTTTTTTTACATCAACTAATAGGACAGATGCTTCAAAATGTGCCTTTGCTTCTGCAGATTATGTGCTTTAATTCCACCACAGTGGGACTCATCACTGGCATTCTAATTCTATCTCAGAATTTATCACTTGATTTTTTTTGGGTTTGCTGAAATATAAATGACTACTCTGTAATTATATAACAGCTACTGCTGTAAAATAATTAGGAAAATGAAACAGTTATACTGCAAAGTTCTTCACTCTGAATTACCTATGTACTTAGGCGAGGAGACAAATAAGTATTGCCTTCCTGGGAAGCAGCTGACTTATTATCACACTTTGGGATACACAGACCCAGATGTGTGCCAAACAGTTCTCTAGTAGCTTGAGTTAATGTGGTTTCCTAAATTCTCTTCTTAGCAGGAAGTTGGGAAGGCAGATGCCAGAATTCCCTTGTTGTTTAGATACTTTTAATCCAGTATGAATGTTCCGGATGCTGAGAAATAAATATTAATACAAATCCTGACAAATCTATCGGTAACTGATCTTCATTTCTTCAAACAGTGAGAAAATTATACAAAGGGCTGTAATGATTAAAATTTTATATATATTTCCTTACCTGAAAGTTTTACAATATGGTTTTCTGAGATGATTTGAGTATTTATTGTTAATGGGAAAAGAGGGAAAGTAGATGGCTTCTCAAGTTAATTTCCAGAGAAAAAATAATTTTCTGATATGTGGGAGTGCTGCATTTTTAGTTACCTAACTTGTAAACACATTTTCAAAAAAATGTATTTACTTTTGAAAGAAAGAGCAATTTAAGCCTCTATTCTATGGCCTAATGTTAAGTTAAATTCAGTCAAAATGGTTTTGATTATGTTTTTTACAGCGTGTATTCAGTAATTGTATATATGTATGGCACAAATAAAGTATATGTGAGCATATTAGGCAATTTCAGAGAACTGGAGAGCAAGTTAACAAACCATGCATTTAAAATATTCAGAATTCTTTGCAGTGTTCATTCATTTGAGGAGCCACAGTCCTTGAACTCTAATGATGAGCAGGTGACCAACTACCAGGAATACTAATCTTTAATCAACTCCTATTTGAAGCATGAAATTCTCACTCCAGGAAGGTGATTAGTTAATTTAATGGGAATAGGATTGCCCAAATCGGAAATATGTATAGAAATATAATTTAGAATGTTGCTATCTGTTATTACTCTTGCAATTTAAAGAGTAAAATGTGTCTTTATCTGGAACTTACATAATTATTTTTCCAACAAAATAATTCCAAACAGATCATATAGAAAATATTTCTTCCGGTACTCTTTATAGAAGCAAAACAATCATGACTCAATTGTCTTTATGTTCTTTTGTACTTTTAGACCAATATTTAAGACCTTTAATAAATATTCCCCTATAATTAATGAAATGAAACAAAGATGAGTAGAATACCATTCAGTATATGATCTAATAATGAATATACGGAGACTGCCAGAATAATCCAACTGCCAGTAAAAACTTCACTTTTTAAAAATTTTTAAAAAATGTTTTTAAATTTATTTTTGAGGGAGAGAGAGACACACAGCATGAGTAGGAGAGGGTCAGAGAGAGAGGGAGACACAGAATCCAAAGACAGGATCCAGGTTTTGAGCTATAAGCACAGAGCCCGAGGTGGGGCTCGAACCCACGAACCGTGAGATCATGACCTGAGCCAGAGATTAACCGACTGAGCCATCCAGGTGCCCCAATATTATATTAGTTTTAAGTGTGCCACACAATGATTTGACATTTTTTTACATAACAAAGTAATCACTACAGTAGGTCTAGATACTATTTGTTACAAATTTTGGGACTTAATATTTTGACATGTAAATCTGGATAAATGTTTAAACTGTGATGAAAACAATGTAATAAGTCTGGTCAAGTTAAATATAGAGATGTTTAAACAATGCACATTATTTATATCCTACCAAATCTTTAATTTCAAGAAATTATTTTTCTTTGTTCTAGAAAATGATGCACCTGATTTGAATTCTTTGATTTTTGCTAATTAATAAAATTTAGTGTATTATTTCTTTTTAATTACATTCTTCTTAACATAATTTATTGAATATTTTAGGTGTAAAAATGGTATATAACAAAATTATATTTAGAGGAGACTGTAGTAAAATATTTCTTTTTTTTTTTTACATCTATTTATTTTGAGAGGGGGAGACAGTGCACGAGTCGGGGAGGGACAAAGAGAGAGGGAGACACAGAATCTGAAGCAGTCCCCAGGCTCTGAGCAAGCTGTCAGCACAGAGCCTGATGCGGGGCTTGAACCCATTAACCATGAGATCGTGACCTGAGCTGACATCGGACGTTCAATTGATTGAGCCACCCAGGTACCCCAGACTTATAGTAAAATATTAAAGTGATATACTGAGTGTTTGCATGAATCTTTCCAATTTATTGCCAATAACTATGCTTCATGAACACCAAGTACTGAAATTTGGAACTCATACTTTAAAGGCAAATGCTTGTCTATGGAAATTTTCAGATGATTTTGATGCTGTGAGAAAAGCAAAAGAATAACTAGGTTCCAATACTAATTTTTAAATTAAAGGCGACACCTTGTACTGCTGAGAAACAAATAGGAAATCACTGGCAAAGGAAGGATAATAATAGTGAATTTAAAATTAGAAATGAGTCATGCTCCTGTAACTATGTGTTCAAGCAAATGACATATTTTGCTTATTTTGCTTTTTAAATCACCTTCAACTGATCAATGCATGTAGCTTTATAATATTAAAACACAAATTATGTTACTGGCATTCTTCCTTCATGTTAATATTATAAAACTTGAGTTGCTTATACTGTGTGTTTCTCATTTAAAAGTAAAACTAACATTTTTCTTGATAGGGATCACATGTAAAATGTGACTTAGCTAATCACATTGTAGTTTTACCATTTTTTGCATCATATATATTCAGTTATATATGATATAACACATTTATCTTTAATATTCATTTTTAGTATTGAGGATTTCTTTTACCTTTGCTTGAGTGGTTGTGAATGTACACTTGTGTGTGTGAAAGAAAGATTCACACACATATATGTAAATATGCATATATGAAACAAAATACTGAATAATATACTTAAACTGAAAAGAAGTTGATTCTCCTTGAAAGGGTAGATTATTAAGAAAGGGTGGAAGATATAACCAAGAGTAAAAGGTCTAACAAATAATTGAGGAGAATTCGCTAAAAAATACTAAGATTGTGTTTTATTCTCTTCCAAATGGGAGCTAAAGAAATTTATAAATCTTCTCTCAATCTGATGAAAAAGAAAAAAAATTATGTACAAAGTTTATAAAGATTTGGGAATCAAAAAATATTCTTCCTGATATTTCTGTGATTTTCCAAATCTGTACTAAAAAACAAGAAAGGAAGAATAAAGGGTCAATAAATGTGAAGTTTTGGAGCACCTGGGGGATGGTTGGGCGTCCAACTTCAGCTCAGGTCATGATCTCACGGTCCATGGGTTCGAGCCCCGCATTGGGCTCTGTGCTGACAGCTCAGAGCCTGGAGCCTGCTTCTGATTCTGTGTGTCCCTCTCTCTCTGCTCCTCCCATACTCATCATCTGTCTCTCTCTGTCTCTAAAAATAAATAAATGTTAAAAAATTAAAAAAAAAATAAATGTGAAGTTTCAACTTGTGAAAATTGACAATCCTAGGAAATAAGGCATCCATCACCTGGCTTCTGAAAGAGCAATAACAGAGATGATTGCTCAGTAATTAATAAAAAATAAGCATATTATGGATATAGATAGACAATAAAACAAAACAAAACAACAACAACCTTAAGAGAGATCTGAGGAAACAGAAGGTAGCTGCGTCCCAGTGTGGATAAAATTATTATAAAGGACTGTCTGCTGTGGTCACAGACAGGGAATGGATGATAGCATAGTTTAATGGCTGTGCTTTTTGTGTCACCCTCTTTACCCTCAGATCACCATGTCAAGGCAAGCAAGAAGGCAAAAGAAAACTGACACATAACACCAAGGCACTGCTTGAGACCAAGATGAAATACAAATAGTAACAACAGGTGGACTGTGCAGTCCCTGAAAACTATCTACTGGTGAAGATCCCTAAAGGACCACACATGTTTACTGTGATCCTTCTAAGACCACAGTCAGCCTCCAACTGTTCTCCCCACTCCTCTTACTAAACTCGATCTGACTCCAGGACCCCAGTCTTGCTGGCTCTACATCCTTTTCTACAATTATCACAACCTAAAATTATCCATATCTTCCAAGTAATTGAATAATGAACAACTTTTGCCACAATATTGTTTGACCAACCTCTTTCCTTATGTGTAATTTTTTATGGCTGAGCTCAGTAAGAACCTGTAAACACATGAAGTTAGAGATAAATGGAGTGGTTGAGTCCAGAATATGAAGACAGAGCCTCTCTCCCTAAAGTGTACCCTATAGACACATATAAGAGCATAATATACATGGCCTACACTTTTCCCCACACCACACTGAGACACAACCAGTTTATACATAAATTCACAGAGAACAGTTTATCGGATTCCTAAGAAATCAAGAGCAGCTAACATCGTAGTTGGTGAGGAGCAGCCATCACTTGAATTTGTGGGGAGGGGAATGCTGGATGCTGGCGTGAGTGACCAAGTCTTGTCTGTACTTGGGGACGATTATGACGCACTCTTGTTATCAACCTCCCTTCATCATGGTCCCAGAGTGATCTTGTCTGATGTTGGTGTCCTGTGGGATTATTTTCGGCCAACAGGAGGGTATCGCCTGTGGCTGTGAGTGCCAGGCTGGCTCCCTGGGACAGTGAGTCTCAGATGGTAGTGTCGGGGAGCGCCTACCGCCCTTCCTATATTCTCTTGCTCAAAATATATCCTCTTAGCATCAGGTACCCCAAAATATACTATCAGTGTCCTTTTTTCCTAAAAAAACAAGCATCTCATGAATTATTTTCCATATACTAGATAATTTATCCATTGGCTAGAAAGCAGTCTATATGCAAAAGTGATATCAAAACGTATACCTTTATGTGTGTTCAGACTTGTGTAATGTTCTACTGAATATTCTAAACTAAATAGGGAAAGACAGTCTTAGTTTCTTTAGTCATGTTTACTCAAACCTTCACCACCTGGCTCTCTTAATGCTGTTTCTTATACTAATTTCCTTTTTTCCTGCATTTGGTAGTTTCCATTAGGTTCTCCACCTCTAGTATCACTCAGTCTGTGAGCAGTGATCATTATATTTTCAAAAAGAACCTTTATGATTAAATTATATTCATTTTTATAATTATAAACAGTTAATATTTAAATACTAGTTTCTCATGCCTTATAAATGGATTGCAAATTGGAATTCCCTTCCACTAGCTGAGTCAAAGTGAAATTTCCTTCTAAATTCCTACCATTCATGCACAAATATGAGAACATTCCCAAACATGCTCCTACATTTTAATCTCTACACTGCTGTTTCTATTCTCTCCTCTGCCCTTACCCAGCTCATATATTTTTCTTCCTATGAGTGTACTAGCTTATCAGTCCAAATACAGCACAAATTTCACATTCTACAGCCTTGAAGTTGACTCATGGTTTTCCTGTTAATTGATAAATCAGTTAGTTCCCTTGACAGGATATCATATGCTGTTCAGTACAGATGGCCTCTGTGCCTCTCTTATTTTTCAACTGTGTTATATGTTTATTGTAGGCACATACTAGTCATCATTCAAATTTTCAATATAAAATTCTAGTCTAGACAGTATCCTTCATTTTCACAAGTTCTCAAAAAAGAAAAAAAACTCCCTTGAATGAAAAGTTGAATTGTATTCTGGATTAATAAGTAGAATGCTAAAGTCTATGTATTTCCATTTTGGCACATAGTCAATTTCAGGCAGCTTTTCTGAAATCTTTACCCTCCCTTTATTTCACCCATCCCCCCACCCACTTCTCCTCTGGCAACCACCAGTACTCTGTATTTAAGTCTGTTTTTTTGTTTCATTTTTCCTTTGTTCATTTGCCTTGTTTCTTAAACTTCACATATGAGTGAAGTCATATAGCATTTGTCTTTTGTATTTTTCTGTCTGACTTATTTCACTTAGCAGTATATTCTGTAGCTCTATGCACATTGTTGCAAATGGCAAGATCTCATTCTTTTTTATGGATAAGTAATATTCCACTGTATCGATAAGCACCCAGGAGTGCAAGTACTGGATCACATGGTAGTTCTATGTTTAATTTGTAAGGAATCATCATACTGATGTCCACAGTGGCTGTACCACTTTACATTCCCACTAACAGTGCATGAGAGTCCCTTTTACTGTTATGTGTTTTATTTCTAATTATTTCTTGTTTTTTTTTTTATGCTAGCCATTCTGACAAATGTAAGGTTATATCTCATTTCAACTTGCATTTCCTTGATAATTAGTGATTTGGGGCATCTTTTCATATGTCTGTCGGCCATCTATATGTCTTCTTTGGAGAAATGTCTATTTAGGTCCTCTTCCTATTTTTAATTGGATTATTTGGGTGGGTTTTTTGGTGTAAAATCTATTCTTTTTATAAGTATACTAATATATATTGATGTGCCACATCTAAGAAAAATAAATTTGAAAGTTCCTATCAGCAGCAACTATTTGACCAGCTTTCAACTAGTGTTTTCTAGTTATTGATAGAAATGATAATCAGTTAACAATTTGTGAAAAAACCAATCAATAACAATGTTATTCTTTTACCATGACCCCAAGCTTTCAGTTTTGGAAAACTAATAGGGAAGATTAACTTTATAAATGAAAATACTGTCTAAAAACTAGACACAAATAACATTTGGGGGTAATCACATGTATTTTATATAGTGTAAGGATATTATACCTATTTGTATGTATATGTTCATGGGAATATAATGATCTTAGACATGTTCTAGGGGAAATAAACATATGAACCTCAATAATATAAGAGGAATGAAATGTTAAATACAAGGGGGATTGGAATGGCATAGATGATCATTAATGGTGCAGAGGAAATGTTGTAGGGCCTCTAAATAATGATCTGATTTATAGGGGGTAAGAGCAACAACCTAGAAAAAAAGACTGGAGAAGTATCATACTCCAGTTAGAGATAATTTCAATATGAGAGAACCACAGAGAGTAAAATTGCAAAAGAGAGTATTGAATGTCTATATATTCAATTTGAATTGTATGAATTGTCAGCAATCAGTAAATAAAATATAGCTTATATTCAAAGAAAAACAATTTAATAATTTTAAAGTAACTATAGTTGACCCTTCCATAATGCAGGGGTTAAAGAAATGAATCCATCCCCCTACACAATCAAAAAATCTGTGATTAACTTTTGCCTCTTTCAAAACTTAACTATTAATGGCCTACTCTTGAATGAAAGGCTTACCAATAACATAAGCAGTTGATTAACATGTATTTTGCACATTACATGCATTATATAGTGTATTCTTAGAATAAAGTAAGGGAGAGAAAAGAAAATGCTATCAAAAAATCACAAGAGTAAGGAAATACATTTATAGTGCTGGACTGAAAAAAATTGACATATAAGTGAACTCTCATAGTTCAAACCTATGTTGTTCAAGGATCAAATGTACAGAGTTTAGGAAGAAATGTAGGTAGAGAAAATAAGTCTACTGATGCATCTAGCTATGAGTACAAAAAAAAAAAAACAACCCCAAAACAAACTTCTTTCTTTCCTGAATCATTGCCCCATTGAGAAATGCAGAGGTTCCGTTCATTTTTCCCCCTGTAGACATAATTGCAGTATTATTGCAGGGAATCCAGTCCCTGCTCTATTTTCATCCATTTTGCCCTGGACCCAAAGATTTAACACTCTTTCATATCTCTGTTTCTCTTTTCTTTTCTTCCTTTTCTTTCCCTTTCTCTTTTCTTTTCTTCTTTTTTACAAGTTCTGCTCTCACAATAGTTGATTTCCTTATCGGACATTGCATAAGTCTTCTCTAAAAAGTACTGCTGCAGGTACAGTATGCTTCTATAGGTTGTAGAAGGATTCACTGTAAATATTTAAAGCACAATAAAGTTGCTTTTTTAATTTATAGAATAATTCCTTTGTCTTAATGGGTTCTGAAACATGTCTTCATGTGCTAAGATGGAAATAATGTGTGAAACATTTGATTGTGCCTCCCTCAAGTTCCCTTAGATATCCAGAGTTAAAAGAACAAGTGACCAGGAAGACTTTCAGTTTTTACCCTTTCCTACATTTGAGTTATCTGCATACAGTTGGCCTATGACATCCAAAGATTAGAACATACAAATCTATGTGTGTTTGCCTCTCTAGCTCCACCATACAAATAAATGTAAATCACTTGATGGCCAGGAATGCTTTCTGTTCATTATTTAAAACCTAGTGTTTCAACTTCTACTATAATTATTCAGCTTGGTATATTTTACCTTGTTAAAGTAATAACACACTGTCTTATTTTATTGTAGCTATTTACTCTATAGATTTTCCTTATCATTAAAAGAATTGTTTACATTTATTTATTTTTGAGAGACAGAGAGAGACAGAGAGTGAACAGAGGAGAGGCAGAGAGAGAAAGAGACACAGAATCTGAAGACAGGCTCCAGGTTCTAAGCTAGCAGTCAGCGCAGAGCCCGACATGGGGCTCGAATCCATGTTGGACACTGGGAGCCACCCAAGCGCTCCAAGATTTTCCTTATTATCAAAAAAAAAACATATATCTGAGTACATTATATAATAATAAAAAACACAAGCGGGTGCATGGGTGGGTCAATTGGTTAAGTGTCTGATTTTGGTCCAGGTAAGATCTCAAGGTTTGTGAGTTTGAGCCCTGCATCAGGCTATCTACCATAGGCACAAAACCTGCTTCAGATCCTCTTGCTCCCCTGAGCCCCTTCCCCACTCATGTTCTCTCTTTTTCTCTCTCAGAATAATAAAATAAACATTAAAAAAACACACAGAGAGCTCCCACAAAACAACACACACTCTAACATGCCCAATGCAAATGCAGTAACTATCCATGTGATTTAACAGAGATAGAAAGATACATCTCTCTGTATTCTTTAGGTTAGGCACTATTCCACATGATTTTGCTTAAAAGCTCATTGCCAAATTCTTAGCACATTTTTACCTCTTCAACTGCTTATTCATGTAGATCACTATAAGCCTGCAGGCTGCCTAGGTTGCTGAGGTCAACCCAAGGGTAGTTCTGTATTGCTGTTGTCAGCATTTCAGTCTCAACTGAGATGATTCAGTTCAATCTCATATTTAACCTTCGACTTCAAGCTTATCTTTGTCTAAAATGCTTTGCAGACACTTTAGAACAACACATCATTTACATATCATCATCCCACTCCAGTCCCAAACTACAACTATCAGGATACAGTAGCAGCAGGATTATTGCTTAAGGGACTTGGGATGATGTTCCTTCTGAGGAAGTCGAAAGAGTTTTATAGTGGACCAAAGCAGTTTTAAGACTCTTGGATAAATATAATAAGGTTTTGATTAAAAGTTCCTATTAAAATAAAAAAGTGAATAAAAATGAGACAGATGAAAAATACCAAGATGAATTGTAACATCTTGGTATTTGTTATTATTAAGTTATATCCAATAGCACAGTAATGAATTCATTTTTATAAAAATCAATAGCTATACCCTCTCTCTCTTTAAACATTAATATTTTATGCAAGGTTTAATGTTTTGGATGTCCACCACAAAAGACATTGCTATTTGATGATGTATAGTGAAGAAGCACTTTAACACATTAAACAAGTAACTAATTGTTCTAAAGATGATAATAATGACTTTATGGGCTGAAAATATCTTTATACTGTTACTAATGGGCTCATTTTTAAGAAAGCGAAAATTTTGCTATAAACATTATAATCTGCATTAGGGATGGCTGATTAGAAGAATGATCTCAATTATCCTTATCTTGCTTATGTTGAATCACTGGATTAAAAATTTTAAGAAATTTATGTTGGGCTTAATAGGCAAATGTATAAATGACATCTATTGGTCTTTTTCTCCATAAATCTCCAAACTTTCTATCTGTTCCCAAAAGAAAATAAACAGATTTTAATAGTATTCTCTATGAAAATGAATTACCCCAGATTTCAGTTTATTCACCTATTAAAATGCAATAGGTGATAGAAATCCATTTATTCTTCCACTGATTCATTCCAGCTGACACTTAAAGAATACAAACTTAATTCTTCCTGGAACACTCTATGGGAATGTGTCAGAAGAAAACTGGAGAAATCACTCGGTCCTTAGGGAATCATGTGAAAATAAGAATAGTAGCTACAATGTGTGTCAAACTTCATATATTTCTTCTTTATACTCTATGTAAATTACACATAAAATATTATGCTACATGTGTATTATATATGCATATATGTAAAATCTTAATATTCAAATATAAATACCACAACACTATTTCCTTAGAATCAGAGCCTTATTATTAATTGTTATAGGGGCACCTGGGTGCCTCAGTCAGTTCAGTGTCGGACTTCAGCTCAGGTCATGATCTCACAGTTCATGGGTTCCAGCCCTGTGTCAGGCTCTGTGCTGGCAGCTCAGAGCTTGGAGACTGCTTCTGATTCTGTGTGTCCCTCTCTCTCTCTGCCCCTCCCCTGCTCATGTACTGTCTCTCTCTGTCTCTTAAAAATAAATAAATGTTGGGGCACATGGGTGGCTCAGTCAGTTAAGCGTCCGACTTCAGCTCAGGTCATGATCTCCAGGTTCGTGGGTTTGAGCCCCACATCCGGCTCTGTGCTGACAGCTAGCTCAGAGCCCAGAGCCTGCTTCAGATTCTGTGTCTCCCTCTCTCTCTGACCCTCCCCTGCTCACGCTGTCTCTCTCTGTCTCTCAAAAATAAATAAAAATCATTAAAAAATGTAAAAAAAAATAAATGTTAAAAAAGATTAATTGTTCTTTTAAGCTATGCACATACTTAGAAAAGTGGTCAAGACTAATTTATTTGGTAATTGCACATACAAGTATGTCACTTTCCTTAGAAATAAATTTTTACAAATTATAAACAAATTAAAAGACAATGTAAGTTATACTTTTCCTAATAACACATATGTATATTCTATTTTAATCACAACTTATAGCAGCTAGTGATCTAATAGTTTCAAAAAGATGTTTTGATATAGTTCTTAATAATAATTTTTAAATAAATTTGAGTTTTTAGAACTTGTTTAGATTTACAAAAAGAATGCTGCATGGAGAAACCACAGTTTCAATGCACCTTTTATGCTCCATCTAATCCACATATTATTAATATCTTACACCAGTACGCATGGCACATTTGTTCCAATCAATGAGCAAAGGTTGATGCATTGTTACGAACAACCACATTTTATTTAGGCTTCCTTAGTTTCTAACCTAATGTGTTTTTCTGTTCCAGAATATCATTGAGGAATAACATTATATTTAGTTGTCATGTCCCTTAGATTCCTATGCCCTGTGACAACTGCACATATTTCTTGGTTTTGTTGATTTTGACAGTTTTGAGATGCACTGGCCAGGTATTCTGTGGATTGTCCCTCATTTGGGATTGCTTTGGTAATTTTGTCATGATTAGACTAGTGTTACTCATTTTGGGCAAGGAAGTTCACAAAGGTAAAGTGTCTCTGTCATCACACGGTATCAAAATTATATACTATCAACGTATGGTCACCGCTGATATTGACCTGATTCATCTGGCTGAGATACTGTTTGTCTAAAGTTACATTTTCTATACTGCACTTTTTGGAAGAAGTTATATGCAGAACACATCTAAGGAGTGACAAGTTATGCTCCATCTCCTTGAGGGTAGAGTATCTACATATAGTATTTGGAACTGTTCACCATCAAAGATTTATATATTGTTCCTCTTTATTTATATAATAATTTTATATGAGCATGGAGTCATTCATTTATTTTATCTTTTCAATGTTTATTCATTTTTGAGAGAGAGACAGAAAGAGAGAGAGAGCATGAATGGGTGAGGGGCACAGAGAAAGGGAGACATACAATCCAAAGTAGGCTCCAAATTCTGAGATGTCATGACAGAGTCAGATGCGGGGCTTGAATCCATGAACAACAAGATCATGATCTGAGCTAGAGTTGGATGCTTAACCGACTGAACCACACAGGCCCTCCTAGATTCATACATTTATTTTAAGTAGTCTTTGGGTTACTGTCCAATGTTCTTTTATTTATTTTGTTGCTCAAGTTCTAGTTTAGGCCATCGGAAGCTCTTTCAGTTTGGCCCTTAACTTCTATTCCACACAACTCTCAACATTGTGGATGTGTTAATCTATTATTTGTTTGCTTGCTTTTGAGGACGTTATTACTTTTTGATACTGCAGGATGCTCTATGATTGCCTTGTGTATTTCCTGCCCCAACCTTAGGATCAGCCATTTCTGCAAGAAGTCCTGTTTCTTTTATTGGTGAATGATATAAACAAAATCTCTGTGCTAAGTGTGCTCATTGCTGCTGGAGCATCATGGGAATTGGAGGCAACTTGGGTGCCCATGGCCCAAGATAAGAACTAGGAACAACCAAGTAGATGTGCACTTTAGAGAGATGAATTCATCGTAAAAGAGAATTTACAGTTTTTAGAATTAAAAGGAAGATAGTAAGATATATAACTAATTAATATTCAAGTGAAATACAAAATAAAATATGAGGTTTTGAAATAAATCATTAAACATCCACTTTTGACTATTTCTTATTAAGTTATTTTTACAACCTCTTTTATTCACCATATTCACATTTTAATTTGAAATTGTATTAATATGTTTATATAAATCCATATTAAAATTAGCTTCAAATTTATAGTAAATATTTGTATAGAATATATTCTAATTTTTTCTTCCTTGTTATATCTCTTAACTATTATGACATCCTCTGCTTTGTTATATGTGTTATTTTCTCTAAAGTAAACTTTCAATTATTAATTTTATTATACTTTCTAATATATTTCTTGTTTTCTTATATGTCTTATTTCTTATGTTTTTAATGTTTATTTTTGAGAGAGACAGAGCATGAGTGGGTGAAGTGCAGAGAGATAGGGAGACACAGTTTATGAAGTAGACACCACGTTCCAAGCTGTCAGCAGAGAGCCTGATGGGGGCTCAAACTCACAACCCTTGAGACCATGACCTAGGCTGAAGTCTGTCACTCAATCCACTGAGACACCAGGTGCCCCTGTTAGTGCCTTCTGGATTGATTAATCTGTAATAATTTATTAATGTCATTTATTTATTATTGTGTTATTGGAGTATGAATTTAACCCTAAATGTAACTTTAGGGGAACATAAGTGGTTCAGTTGGTTAAGTGTTGACTCTTAGTTTTGGTTCAGGTGATGATGTCACTGTTTTGTAGGTTCCAGCCCCCAGATTGGGCCTGTGCTGACAGTGCAGAGACTGCTTGGGATTCTCTCTCCTGTCTCTCTGCACCTCCTTTGCTCTCTTCAAAATAAAAACTAAACTTAAAAAATAATTAGAACTTTAATTACCTCTCAAACAATGATATATATTATTGTCTTTTTACACATTTATAACTTATAGCTGTGGACTTAACTTTGTGAAAGGAAAAAAATAAAACATATTATTTTATATATTAAATATATTTCACTAAGTTTTGTTTTAAGTTTTTATTTAAATTCTAGTTAGTTAACATGTACTGTAATATTGGTTTCAGGAGTAGAATTTAGTAATTTATCACTTACATGTAACACCCAGTGATCATCGAAACAAGTGCCTTCATTACTTTCCCATCACCCATTTAGTCCATCACCCACACACCTCTCCTCCAGCAACCCTCAGTTTGTTCTCCATAGCTAAGAGTCTCTTCTATGGATTGCCTTCATGGTTTTCCTTCCTCTATGTTCATCTGTTTTGTTTCTTAAATTCCACATATAAGTTAGATCATATAGTATTTATCTCTTTCTGACTGACTTATTTCACTTAGTATAATACACTCTAGCTTTTTTATGGCTAAGTAATATTCTGTTGCATATATATATGTATATATATATATATATATACTACTATTTTAAGTTTATTAATTTATTCTTGAGAGAGGGTGAAAGAGAGAGAGAGAGAGAGAGAGAGAGCGAGCATGAACTAGGGAGGAGTAGAGAGAGAAGGAGAGAGAGACTCCAAGCAGGCTTCACACTGTCAGGGCCAACCCCAACACGGAGCTCAAACTCACAAACTGTGAGATCATCACCTGAGCCCAAACAAGATTCAACACTTAACCAACTGAGCCACTCAGGCACCCCCCTCCAATCTTCTTTATCCACTCATCAGTCAATGAACATTTGGGTTCTTTCCATAATTTGGCTTTTGGATAATGCTGCTATAAATACCAGGGAGCACATGCTCCTTCCAATAAGTAATCTTTGTCAAAGCAGGAAAAAATATCCAATAGATAAAAGACAGTCTCTTCAATAAATGGTGCTTGGAAAACTGAACAGCAATAAGAAGAATGAAACTGAGTCACTTTCTTACACCATACACAAAAATGAATTCGAAATACATGAAAGACCTAATTTGATACAGGGAACCATCAAAATCATAGAGCAAAACACAGGCAACAATGTCTTTCACCTCAGACACAGCAACTTCTTACTTGATATGTAGCTGAAGGCCAGGGAAATAAAAGCAAAATTAACTATTGAGATTGTCAAGATAAAAATTTCCGCACAGAGAAGGAAAAAGGCAACAAAACTGAAAGGTAGTCTGTAGAATGGGAGAAGATATTTGCAGTTGACACAATAATAAATATTTAGTATCCAAAATCTATGAAGAATTTATCAAACTCAACACCCAAATAACAAATAATCCAGTTAGGAAATGGGCATACGACATGAAGAGACACTTTTCTAAAGAAGGCATCCAGATGGCATCCAGACACATGAAAAAATGCTCAATATAACTCACCATAAGGGAAATACAAATCAAAACCATGATGAGATACCACCTCAAACGGGTCAGAGTGGCTAAAACAAACAACACAGGAAAGGACAGATGTTGGTGAGGATGAAAAGTAGGGGGAATTTTCTTACACTGTTAATGGGAATGAAAACTGGTGCAGCCACTCTGGAAAACAGTGTAGAGGTACTTCAAAAAGTTAAAGACAAACTACCCTATGATCCAGCAATTGCACTACAAGGGATTCACCCAAATATTCTCACAGAGTTCTCAAAGAATATAAAATATAATTATTACTCTTTGGAATTTTCATGTTTTCCAGATACAAGGTTCTCATAATTTTAATGTCATATGAGAATTTGTAAATAGCACATTTCTATGCTAAGAGTGATATAAAAACATATATACATGTATATTATTATTTGTGTTTCTGTGTGTGTGCAATTATGTACACATACAATCTCAGTAAACTAAGGTCATTAATTATATTGTTCAAATTATGTATATCAGTATTAACCTGACCTGTCATTTTGACTCATCATGGCCAAGAACTGAATTCTGTAACTGAAAAGGAATGGTTGACAGTAAGCATATATGCCACAAAAATATTATATAATATATATTTAAATATATATAGTATATATTTTATATGTATTAAATTATAATACATTTATCATTATTTTACAAAAATATTTAAAACTGATTACTGATCTGCCTGTTGCAGTCTACTTATGTGCTCCAGATCTATATCCCATTTTATATTTATATGAAGTCCCCATTCTGCTGTATATAATTTTGTGTTAAACAGATTCCTAATTATTTAATTGTATTTATTATGTATTTTATTAATTATCTTATTTCTTTTTTAAATTAGCCTAGCATTTGTTTGTTTTTAACTTCATAGTTTTACTGATCTACACAATTTTTTAAAAATGGATTTTTCTTGTCACTTTCTGACTTATTTATTGTATTTTTGTGTGTTTTTCTTTCATGTTATGTTCATATACAATATAGGCTAATAGTTGATGGTTACATTCTTTGTAAATCATGAGCACATAAGTTAAGGAGGCATTTATTTCCAACGGGATTTGTATTTGCTTTTGCCACAAGCCACAAGCTACTATCAACCAAAACTGTATTGGAGGACTGGAATTTCCCACACTGCATACATAATATTAAACATCAGCACCAAACCTGTGGGACCTCCTGTTAGTTTGGCTGTTTGTGTATTTATTTCTGAGACCTGTTTCTCCACTTAGAGCCAAGGCCAAGACACAGATTCTTTCTTTCCAATTCCTTATAATGTATCCTATTAGTCAAAGTTCTCCAGAACCAACAGGAGATTTCATACATACATGACTTCATTTTAATGCTGCATAATGTCCATGGTGAGATGTTGCATAGATCATCAATATCTTCCCCTTCTTGCCATCCTTGTTTTTAGGTTCAGCACTAGGTGTCTCAGGAGGGCAGTATGACTACTTCAGACATCCATGAATCAAACATTCTTTAGAGTTTTATATTTTGTTACTTAATTCCTGTAGACTTAAGTCTCTGGAGTATGTTTTTGGGCAGGAGCTATGCTTTATTGCTTGTTTTTCTTTCTCTTTTAATAGAATTTCTAGACTGTCTTCTTCCCCACCCAAAAATGGTTGTAACAATTCATGTTTCTACCAGTGACAAAAAAAGATGGTGTTCACTGGTACTCACATCAGTCTGATTTGTGTTTAATATTTCATTTTTTCTTTGCCTTTCTATGATTTCTAATGAATTTGTCATTTTTTTTCTTTTTGATATGCTTGAAAAATTGACAGTCTGGACCCTTCTCTGTTCTACTTGCATATTTTTAAGTAAATTTGTAAGAATTTTCCTTATAGTACTATTTATTTTGCAATTCTCTTTAATTCTGCCAACTGCATTGTATCTGATGACCAATTATGGTAACTTTTTTGCATAAAAGAACTTAATGTCTTTTATAACTCCCAGAATTAGTGTATTAGCATATTACTCTACTCTGGGTTTTATATGTATTCTGATTGACACTGCTTGGAATTATATGTTCCAGCTTACATAACTTTTAATCTATTTGAAATCTATTTCTTTTGTTGTCAAATTTGGTTATTTGTGATTTATACTTAATTTTATATTTGAGTAAATTATTTTTAATATTTAATTATTTAAAATACTTTAAATTATTTGTTTTATATTTGTTTCTTAAGATATTTATATTTTAAGTTCTTTTTTATTTTTAATTAAAATTTTTTAAATGTTTTATTTATTTTTTAGAGAGAGAGAGAGAGACAGCATGAGCAGGGGAGGGTCAGAGAGAGAGGGAGACACAGAATCTGAAGCAGGCTCCAGGCTCTGAGCTAGCTGTCAGCACAGAGCCCGATGCAGGGCTGGAACCCATGAAGTGTGAGATCATGACCTGAGCCGAACCAGACGCTCAACCGACTGAGCCACCCAGGCTCTTTTGTAAAGGTCTGAGGGAGACAGACACAGCATGAATGGGGAGGGGCAGAGAAAGGGAGAGAGGAGAATCCCATGCAGGCTCCGTGCTGCTAGCACAGAGCCCAACATGGAGCTCGAACTCACGAAACTGGAAAAGCATGACCTGAACTAAAACCAGGAGTCAAATGCTTAACCAACTAAGCCACCCAGGAACCCCTATATTTTAAGTTCTAATAAATTAAGTTTAGGTTTATACACATAATATTTACATAATATTTCTTTAGTAACAACAGCTGTTAAAATATAAGTACGTTAAAACTATGTAGCCTACCTGTGTTTTGCTTCAGAATTATGACTTCAGGTCTCTATTGTAAAATTCTTATGTCTCTTTTTCAGTGAAACTTATATTTTGTCTTCCAAGTATGCCTTAGTAGACCTTTCCTGAGTTCAGTGCCAGGGAATTCAGGACATTGGATGTTACTAGTAAAGACAAAAGAATTTAACAGATCCTTTACCTAAGCTTTGTCATTGCTTATAACTGTTTTATTCTTTATTTTTTTGAAGTTTATTTGTTTTTGAGAAAGAGACAGAGTGTGAATGGGGGAAGGGAAGAGAGAGCGGGAGGCATAGAATTCGAAGTAGGATCCAGGCTGTGAGTTGTCAGCACAGGGCCTGACTTGGGGCTTGAACTTATGAATCATGAGATCATGACCTGAGCCAAAGTCAAGGGCTAAACTGACTGAGCCACCCAGGTGCCCCATAAATATTTCATCCTTAATGAATGCTAAAAAGTATGATATATTAATATATAATTAAGCTTCCAGCTACATACATATTTAGACAAATAGATGATCAAAGAAAGGAAATAAAAATCTTTACAATTTTAATGTCTCCTACGTGTGTATAGATTTTAATGTAATCACATCATCTTTCTTTTAATAATCTGTCTTTAATATTTTAGTATATAATTAAATCTCCACAAATAAAATTATATTGTTTGTATAATATTCAACCATACTTTTGGCAAAACAATTTACCCAGAAACTTTTATTATATGTTTACGAGATTTCAAATTATTCTCTGTGATAAAGATGTAAATTCCTGTCCATATACTTAATGCCTTGGGAGTAATCCCTAAATTCTGATTCCACAGTCAGTTTTGAGATTGTTGATAGCATTGCTAAATTCTTTCTAAAAATAGTTGTACTATAGTACAACCTATGATGGAAATAATTATATGTTGTTGTCTACTCTATTTGGAACACCAGATTGGATATGTTAATAATAGTTCTTAAAAAGCACATGCTATTAAAAGACTGCAATAAGTAAATTCACATTAGTTACATCTAATCCTTTTTTATTTCCTTTCCTTGACGAATAGAAAATTTTTGATATTTCTGTATCTAAACCAACATCTATTGCATTGCCTGCCACAAACTCAATATACTTTGAGTGAATAAATGCTTAACATCTATGATTTTTGGTCCTTTCAAATTTGTAGTAAAGAGTTATATCTTTCCTTGAATACTGAAACAGCATTGTTTAGTTGAAAATACAATCTTTTTCTAAATTTCCCTTTGAAAAACATTCTCAAGGACCCTCAAAATGTCTTACACAGGTTCACAGTTGTATATGAGAAATAGAAAATAAGATGGGTTTCTGGTGTCATACAGAAATGGATCCTGATAGCCTTTCAAAAGCTGAATTATAATTAACTGTAATATTATATTAGTTTTTATGTTTTTATTTATTTTATAGAAAGAGAAACAGTGTGATCAGGGGGAGGTCAGAGAGAGAGGGAAATACAGAATCCAAAGACAGGCTCCAGGCTCTGAGCTAGCTGTCAGCACAGAGCTCGAGGTGGGGCTCGATCCCATGAACCGTGAGATCATGACCTGAGCTCGGATGCTTAACCAACTGAGCCATCCAGGTGCCCCAATATTATATTAGTTTTAAGTGTGCCACACTGATTTGACATATTTGACATGACAAAGTAATCACTACAGTAGGTCTAGATACAATCTGTTACCATAGTAAGTTATTTCAATACTGTTGACTCTCTTGCCGATGCTGTGCATGTGACTTACTCATGTTATAACTGGAGGTTTGCACCTCTTAGTCACCTTCACCCTAGTTCACTCTTCCCCACACTCCTCTCCCCTCCGGCTATCATCAGTTTGCTCTCTGTGTTTGAGTCTGTGTCTCTTTCACTTTGTGGTTTGACCTGTCTGATGATTACTGCATCCTTCAGGACCGGTACACTGACTTTTTCAAGGCAGCAGTCCGGCACATACCTCTGGTATTCGGGATTTGAAGAAATGCCTCCATTAACACGGCTGCTGAAGCCTGCTCTCATCAGTCTCTTGCTTGTGGAGCTTAAAATATAGTACAGTTGTCTGCTCATTTACTGAAGCCACTGTGGTTCTCAAACATAAATGAGGTCACTCGTTCCCATGTCACATACGGTGAAGGTTGTCTCATAGCAAAAACTATTTGGTTCTCAGTCTTACTTATCCGCACTTCCAATTCACAGATCAGCACACATACCACAGAGATTCATTTTTTCTCCCAACATGTGGTCAACAGATCTGAGTTATGCCAGGCTATTCTGTGACCAAATAATAACTCTTCAATGTTCAGCGACCATGGTGAGGTACTCAGATGACTCAATTCATTCTCTTTTTGATGGCAAATTATTTCCCAAATTACTTCTCAGAGACAATTTTGGGCTTTTTCTTTTAATTATCTTGGTCGTTGTGAATTAATTCATCTAAATAATTTAATTTTTGATGAAATTTAATTACCAAGAGATGGAATTATGAAATCCTTATTCTTCTAGGAAAATGTGCACTATTACAGTCCTAAAACAGCCAAGTGCTTTGGTGAGGGGGACTGTGGTAGATACACTTGCAGAAGTGACCCTGTATCGTCAGAATGGACTGATACACAGTCCCTAGTGGAAATCGAAAAAGTTCTAGCTTTGCAATAAGGGATATTCACATAATTATTTTCAGGGCAAAGGGATAATATCTAAAAGATATTACCATTCAGAGACAGAAAAAACATACTGATCGTTAAATAATTTTTAAAGTAGTGCCACCCAAGAGTTTCTTTTCCAGAATTACTTTTCTTCTTTTAACCAATGAATGAATGAATAAATAAATAAACCAAAATCAAACTATATCATATAGCAAGTTTAAAAGTTACCTTTATTTTTTTAATTTTTTTTTTAAATTTTGAGCAAGCACCTACTTGCATGTGAGAGGGGAGGGGCAGAGAGAGAGAGGGGAAGAGAGAATTCCAACCAGGCTCTGCCCCATCATTGAAGAGCCCGACATAGTACTCGATCTCATGAACCATCAGATCATGACCTGAGCTGAAACCAAGAGTTGGTCGCTTAACTGACTGAACTATTCGGGTGCCCCTAACATTTACATCCCAAAGTTTTAAAACGACAAAAAAAAAAAAACTATACGTAAGCAGTGTGTCATATCACAAAGACTTGTTATATATTTGACAAAGGAGGTTATTTATATATTTGGTTGGAAGGAAAAATAAAAAAGTAAGAATGAAAATGACAGAGTAGCTCAGAGAATTATAATGAGTGTCTTTTAAAATCATTTCTAACTGTAGGTGACCAATCTTATTACTTGAACATTTTGTGTCTGTGTCCACATTTCCTTTATGCCTCTTTTTTGTCCTTCATGGGAGATGAAAATATTTCATAGTCACTCTATAAACAAGGAGTTCATCTGTTAATGTCAATGGAAAGTTTATTAATGTATAAGTTATATAGCCTACATCCACACATATGTCATATCATGTGACAAGGTACCATTTGTTATACAAACTTCCACACCCAGACATATGTCGATTCACACAGCAGAATACAAATATATCAAAAATGAATTTTGTGAAAGGTTATTTTCTGAGACAAGTAAATTATTTAATTACTTAAGTAAACTTGTAAAGCAGGTGTGCTTACAGATCTATTTGCTTCTCATAGTGAAACAGACATAACTTAGTTACTATAAATAATGGTTTTATACTATGCTAAATGGAACATTTTCCATTACTACATTTAAGTTTAAAAAGTAGATAGATAAACTAGATTTATAACTTCTCAAGCAAAATGACATAGTAAACAAGGTCAGAAAAATAATATATTTCCATATGTCTGAGAGAAAGCCTGTGTTCTATAGATGCCATGTTAGGATGATAAATTGAAAGTAGTACACTACTTGCATAAAAGTTTAAGGACACATTTCTGATATATTCATTTTCTTCAGGTGGATATCCGAATGTGGCAAAGTTATATTACTATGGAACTTGAAGAAAATTAGTTTTCCCCCCTTAAAAAATAGCAGCATTTCATTACTATCTTTCAAATATGTAT
This sequence comes from Suricata suricatta, assembly GCF_006229205.1. Classification (NCBI taxonomy): domain Eukaryota; kingdom Metazoa; phylum Chordata; class Mammalia; order Carnivora; family Herpestidae; genus Suricata; species Suricata suricatta. The sequence continues at coordinate 128,710,487 of NC_043705.1, read as the reverse complement.
GCCTATTTTGCAGTTGAATAAATCAACAAAAGAAGGAATAATGTAAAATTAATGCTAATTTTGGTAAAATAGGAAATTGTCAAAATACTTCATTTTAAATTTTCTACAGAAAAATGTTACTTAGGAGTTCTAAATTAGTATAAGTATGTAACAAATGCTTTTAGGTCTTTATTAATTGTTTTCCTTCTTCATTCATTTTTGTCCAATTCTTTCAACACATAAAAACTGTGAAACATTCTAAAGTAAATTTATGTAATTGAAATAATGTAACTGATTTGTATTTCTCTGTATTTTCCTGATGATAAGTGATGGTGAGTGTCATCTTTTCATGTGTCAGTTAGTCATCTGTATGTCTTCTTTGGGAAAATGTCTATTCATGTCTTCTGCCCATTTCTTAACTCAACTATTTGTTTTTTTAAGTGTTTAGTTTAGTTTTAAAAGTTCTTTACTTATTTTGGATACAAACCCTCTATCAGATATATCATTTGCAAATATCTTATCCTGTCTCTAAGTTGCCTTTTGGAATTATTGGTTGTTTCCTTTGCTGTGCAGAAGCTTTTTATTCTGATGAGGTTCCAAGAGTTTATTTTTGTTTTTGTTTCCTTTGTCTGAGGAGACATATCTAGTAAGAAGTTATTATTGCTGATATGAAAGAAGTTACTGCCTGTATTCTCTAGGATTTTTATGATTTCCTGTCTCACATTATGGTTTTTAATTTCATTTTGAATTTATTTTTGTGTTTGGTGTAAGAAAGTGGTACAGTTTCATTGTTTGGCATGTGGTGGTCTAGTTGCTCCAATGCCATTTGTTGAAGAGACATTAGATATTCTTTCCTCCTTTGTCAATGATTAATTTCCCATATAGTTGTGGGTTTATTTGGGGGTTTCATTCTGTTCCATTGATCTATGTGTCTGTTTTTGTATCACTATCGTACTGTCCTGATCACTACAGTTTTGTAATACAACTTGAATTCTGCAATTGTGATGCCTCCACATTTGCTTTTATTTATCAAGGTTGATTTGGCTATTCAGGGTCTTTTGTGGTTCTGTACAAATTTTAGGACTGTTCTAGCTCTGTGAAAAATATTTGTGGTGTTTTGATAGGAATTATATTCCATGTTGATAGACCTAGAGTATATTGTGCTAAGCAAAATAAGTTAAGAGAAAGACAAATACCATGTGATTTCCCTCATATGTGGAATTTAAGAAACAAAACAAAAGAACATGGGAGATGTAAAAAAAGGAGGAGGCAAAACAAGAAACAGACTGTTAACAAGTTGATGGCTATTGGAGGGCAAGTGGGTGGGGAGATGGGTTAAATAGGTGATGGGGATTAAGAAGGGCACTTGTGATGAGCACTGTATGATGTATATAAGTGATGAATCAATAAATTGTACACCTGAAACTATTATTACACTGTATCTTAACTAACTGGAATTTAAGAAAAAACTTGAAAAATAAAAGAAGTAATGCAATTGAATAAATGCCATAAGAAATACATGAAAAATAAAATTAAGTAAGCAAAGCAAGAGCACATAACAATAACCCTTATCTAATAAGGAAATGCCTGTAGTTTAATGAATTAATTATTCATTTTGAATAACTTGCTATAATACTAGTCACAGTAAGTTTTACATTTAAAATTTTCAGACTTAATGTTTTCTATAAATGTGTAATAATCTCATTTTGTTTTCTTTTAATTTCAAATATATGTGTGTATGTATTTTTATTTTTCCTTTGGAAAATACTATCTTGATGATATGTATTACTCTGTTATGCATAAACATATATAAATTTACTAGCAACTCTTAAGAAATATATTCATATTCAGAATAATAGGAATTATTTGAGCTGGATTCAGTTAGTTATGGTAATACAGAAAAAGGGAAATAGGCTATAATAGTTGCTCATGCTAATATTTGAATGGGTATGTTTTCTTTAATTGTTTAATAGACAAAGTATTTTAATTTATATTTGGGTAGTTTTTTGCTTTGTTTTTCATTTTCAGTTTTATAAATCAAAAATTGTCTCAAAAAAGTCAAAGGTGTTAAATGGTATTTCAGATGTCTCCTAGATAATATCTATTCAAATTACTTATACAAGTTATTACACACCTGACTACATATTGGCTCCTATATCACTTGAGAAGGTTATACTTTTATATGTGAATTTCATCACTTTCCCACTCTCTTACCTATAAGTTTACTCTTCCGACTTTGTTTGTCATAGAGGGAATGACTTGTTGCTTCCTTTTAGACTCATCAAAGGTAATTATATGTTGGGGCACCTGGGTGGCTCAGTCGGTTAAGTGTCCGGCTTCGGCTCAGGTCATGATCTCAGGGCTTGTGGATTCAAGCCCCGTGTCAGGCTCTGTGCTGATGGCTAGCTCAGAGCCTGGAGCTTGCTTCAGATTCGTTGTCTCCCTCTCTCTGACCCTCCCCTGCTTGCACTGCCTCTCTCTGTCTCTCAAAAATAAATTTAAAAACATTTTTAAAAAAAGGTAATTATATGTCTATCATTTTCTATCTGTTTTTAGATCAAAATTCATTAATTACTGCATAAATGTATTAATTACTGTAAGATCAAGATATACACATTTATGAATAATAAGTGTTTCTATACTTGCCAAACATATATATAGAAGTGTATGTATATACCAGTGTATATATATCTCCAAATCTCCATTCCACACATTCAGCTGGAGGGCACATGGATGTGATTTGCTCCTAACAAGACATCTCAACAGGCATTTACTTAAAGCCTTTGTGAAAATTTTAGCTTATATGATATGTATCCCTCATAGTCAGATCTCCAATATTCTGAACCAGTGTAGTATGTGGTATCATCTTCTCCTCATGCATTGCTATTTTTTTCTCTCAACAAATCATATTATAGATATTACCTCTCCTACAATAAATGATTTTCAGTTCCTCCCACTCCCACCCTCAACCCATTAATTATACCATTGTCCAATTAAAGTAACCTGTGTTCTTTAAAGAAGAGTAATTGGTCTTGATATATATAAAGGTGACAAGACTGTAATATTTAATTGCTTTGGGGGAATAATATTTTATAAATGTGTGGACTGATATGAAACTATACAAGGAAATCAACCTAAAAGGACTCCTATACGTAATATTTGCAAAGTTGTAATGATACAAAATTTTGTACAAACACACACACACACACACACACACACACACACATATTCAACTAAAATGATAGAGTAAGATGGCAGCTTACACAGATAAGGAAAATGAAAACTGAACATAACGTGTACTCAAATATTTGTAATGCATATTACTATATTATCTAAATTTTTGTTGTAAATATTGAATATTAATCACTCTAAATTATGTAATTCCCTTACTCAAGATTTGGTTGACTTCTAGGTTTCCAGCACTTTGTTGAACATTTTAAATGATAAACAAACATTTAAATAGAATTAATAATTATATTTAGAAATACAGTATTATTTTGTATAAGATAATGTAAACATGTGAAATGGTGAAATGATTTACCTTATTAAGGTGGTTTTGTAAAACTTTATAAATAGAAGATATGTACAATATCAATTTTTAGATTGACAATGATTTGGGCATTATAGACCTATACACACATGCCTATCTATAAAGTATAAATACCTCTCTATTTATACATCAAATACAGACTACATGATAAATGCACACTACCATATTCCAAGGTGAATATCCTTAGAAGAGTTCTATTTGGATTTTATACCCATTTTCCAGGAGACTAGTCTTATAGTTACCCAAAATAATTTTATGGATACCAAGAATAATTTTAACATAGTAATGAGTTAGTCTATATCTGAGATGCTGTATCCTGAGACAAAGTCTTAATTGTCAAGGAGATTGAGGGGTGATTCGAGTAGAGGACAGGTAGTGTCAGAAAAAGGAGGTATCTGATCCTGTACTGCAAGTCATGGCTAAGGGTAGGTTTTTCCTCGTGGTTTTGGATCTTGATAGACAAGGGCTCTCAAATGACAATAAAATGAATGTAGTCATCCGTGGCTTATTCAAATGCGTCTGGAATAACTAGAAAACAATACAGCAGATTGAATTTGCTTTTGTGGTATATATTTGAGGCCTCATTTATAGTCATAGACCTAGGCTTTCAACTAACAACCAGGGGAAATCTGGAGGGAACTTATTTTTACTTTGCCTTCCATTGCTCCATAACATACTTTGGTCAGGATTTCATCTGCATGACTCCACTCACTGTCTAGAATTCCTCAATGAGTTCAATGAGTTCGTAATCATGGACACATAAAACTCATTAGATTCCTTGATCTTATTCATTTCTCAGTAAATTTTCTATTAGAAACTTTCTTCCTCTTAGCATTCTCTCTACTTTGGCTTAAAAAAAAACACAAAAACAAACATTCTCACTAGGTCCCCATCCTTAAAACACGGATGTCTTGGCCCCCTCACTCTAAAAGAAAGCTTAATCACTCATTCTGTATCTTTATCCTACAGTATTTTTTTTCTAAATCTAGTAAAATGGATGCAACATGAATGACCTATAAGTGTCAGAAAGTCACTATGTCACACCCTATGCTCACTAGCAGTCACAATAGAGCCCCTTTCACTCTATACTTTCCATCATAAGGAATGTCAACATCCTCATAAGTCAAAGAATCTTAAAACTGGGAGTCATCCTAGATACTTCTCATTCTTTGTCCACCTATTTCAACGTAGTCCCATGTTTCTGCACGTAACATCTTTCAACATTCATCTCTGACTTACATTTTATTCTCACATGGATTATTATAGTAGATTCCTAATTGTCCCCTGGCCTAAAAATATCAATTCCTTACCTTGTTATACCCCAAACATACTTCTAATGTATCATTATACATCATTAAATACAGTGAATTTGTACATTCACTCATCACTGTAAATATTGTATTTATCTTTATAAACAATATAGTGCATAATATATCAATGTTTGCTAATTAAATCTAAATACAGTGAATACTTCAATGCTACATTTAGATGTCTGTACCCAGATATATTTATTTCTATATGCGGCAGTCATGAAAAAATGCCTCTTAATCTCTGTCTGTAAAGTGTAGTTGACTGATGGCTCCAGCTGCTGTACTCTCTTAATTTATCACTGGGTTCATGCCGAGACCACCCTTCCCACAAAATTCAGCCAAAAACTGAGTATGACAAGGATATTAAGTTAGTCCTGCTCCTGGGAGTCATAGAACTCAACTGAGATGTGCTTTGGGTTAGGAGTGAACATATTAAACTCTCTTAGACCTGTTTTGCTTTCTAAGATGCTTTCATTCAATCTTCCTTACCTATAACCTTCAGCTGGGATAAACATCATAGTCTAATACCTCCCCCAACCTTTCCTGTTTCCTTCCCCCGCTTTCTTGATAAGCACTGTCCTTAATAGAGCCCATGCCTGGCTAAATAATTCCAAGTGTCTACTTCTTAGAGGATCAAGGCTAACACAAATGGTACCCGAACTGTTCTACAAATACAGTAAGATGAGAACTTTGGAACTGGCTCATACACCATGCATCCAAAGTAAGGTACATTTAGTAGGAGGGGTGCAAATTGCTCTAGTAAAAGGTAGTGGCTTAGTTGCTAAATATTTCATGTACGATTATCTTGCAAAGTGTTCCAGGGGTAAGGGATGCTGCAAAATAGGAATGATTCAAGCATTCAAAGAATATGGAAGAGCAGAGAGTGGATGGACATAGTGTCCAGACCTGGCTGGTTACTAAATTGTATTAAAAGACTCATGACTATAAAGAAGCAATTAATCACTAAATTTGGGAGGCAGAGGTTCTTAAAGGAGGCCCTTATATCTAAAGGTGAACAACTATTTGTCACAGTTGAAGACCTCGAGAGACATTTATATGCTCTGCTCTGGCAGTCTGTTATGTGAAGGTCAGGGCCTCCTGGGAAAAACCTGGAATCTTGAAACATGTAGGGATATACTTGAGTATCTTGACTATAAAGCCTCTACTGGGCTCTGTGGGCTTACAAAGGTTGCCCACCCTTCTCTAATAAAAACTAGAACTTCTGTTATGTTAGAAGATGCTGCTTCACAAGGCCAAAGATTTTTATTTTATTTCCCCCCCTCAGGAGCTACCTTGATGACCTTTCCTGACTGCCAGAATAATGATGGCTATAAATCCCAGAAAAAACTTGCCTGGGAACACACTGAATCTAACATAAGAAAGAGACTATAAACCAAAAGAATTACAAGAAATAGACATCATGTACAGATTAGAGCCAAGGAAGTGTTCTTACGATTGAATATTGAGGGTTCTTGATCAAGGGGGTCAAAATGTAAATGTATGTAGGCAACTACTTCTTGAATTGGGGACTGTTTCTCAGGACATAGGATCTATCCCAGAAGACACCTCAATGGATTGGAAGAAAACTGGCTACTGCTGGTGGAAACTTGGGAGAAGCAGTGAAGAACGGTAAGGGAGCCTAGAGACAGTCATGCTGCCCTAAGGAATGGTATAGAAGAGGCTTAAGTTAGCTTAAGTCTTGGTCATCATGTTTGGCTCATGTGTCAGTAGTGTTGTTTTAGTGTAACTAAGATAGGATACTTGGATTTTTTAAATTCATAAATTTATGTTGATATTTCAAATTCATATTTTGTATTACAGAATGCTTACAAAGTTTCCTTGATTTTAAACTTGTGTTTCTTTGTTCTCTTGTACTGAAAATCTAACCTTAGCACATATGTATATAATTTCAGTGTAATAATAACAAGCTACCTTGAAAAGTAAGAATAAAGATTAAGATTTATTTGCAGTTTTATTTGATTATAAAATATATTCAGCTAGAATAAACTAACAAAAATAATGCTCTGAAAACACTAAAAATAATTCTTTTGCCACTATGATTATTTAAACAACTTGAAATGTGGTTAGATTTATTTATTTTAATTGTCTCTAACTTTTTAGAAATTGCTTTTGTTGATTTAATTCTGAATAAGTTCATAACTACATTGTCACTATGATTCCTTATCTGAAAATATTCACATCTATTAGCTTTTAATAAAATATTGATTGAATTATAAGCATACTTTGCAAAAAAATATGCAAGTCATACATATCATCAAAACCATGGGAGTATATAACCATATAACTACCACACAGGCTAAAACTAGGAAAAATACAATATTAGAAATATTTCTAGAAATTTCTTAGTGCTCCTCCTAAATATCCCTGCCTCTTCTAAAAGTTTCTGGCTATTACTACTTCTAACACCACAGAACCATAATTTTTTTTGCCTACCTTTGATTTTTATAATAAGAATCTTTCTTGTGATGTTATAATGAAAATCTTTGAAAACATAGCGTGACTCATTATGTCAGTGTTTTTTTTTCTTTATTTTGCTGCCTGGTATTGTTATTTTATAAATATCTCATTACTCTTATTCCATTCTATGGTTGATGAGTTGTATTCATATTTTTCAAAGATTCTTCTTTGCTGCAAATATGCATGCATATCTTCTAAATTAGTTAATATTAATGTATTACTAAAATAGATATCAACTTATTGTGTCCCCAGAAAGTTCTGAGGATTGTTGTTTCTTCAATTTTTGACAACACTGATATTACCAGTCTATTTTCAATTGTAGTATTTCTGCTTTACTTATAGTATTATCTCATTGGGGTTTTACTTTATATTTTACTGGTGACCTAACATAATGGAGAACATTTTGGAATGTTCACTAATGGCTTGTACATTCTCTCTTTTGAAATGCTATCTAAGCCTTTTCTCTGCTAAGGTTTCTGGCTTTTCTAATTAATTTATAAGTATTCTTTATACCTTCCAGATATGAGACATTCATAGTTTATATGTGCTACAAATACCTTCTCTATTCCACAGTACTGACAGAACACAATGAATGGAAGTCCAGAAACAGATTTCCATAGACATAGGCATTTGCTTAATGACAAAGAACAGTGGGAAAAGGTCTTAATTTCAAAGAATAGTGCTGAGTACTTTGAATTCTATACAGAAAAAAAAAAGTTACATTTCATCCTTGTATCACCCCACAAACAAAAATTAAATTCAGGCATAAAAGGTAAAATAAGAACACCTACAGAAGACAACACAGAAAAATATTTACATAACTTTGGAGTAAGGATAGCTTATTTGAACAAGGGAAAGAGGGGCACCTGGGTGACTTTGGCTCAGGTCATGATCTTATGGTTTGTGACTTCAAGCCCTGCATAGGGCTCTGTGCTCAGAGCCTGGAACTGCTTTGGATTCTGTGTCTTCCTTGCTCTCTGCCCCTCCTTTGCCTGCACAGTCTCTTTCCAAAGTAAATAACTTAAAAACATTTTTAAGTAGATTAAAAAGACACTGTTATAATAGAAAGATTGATACATGGACTACATTAAAATCAAGAAAGCTACTCACCATTTAAGTGAGTAAAAAAGTTTTTAATTGACAAGATTCAAATATCAACAAGTATATTTTATTCCTACTGGGTAGTATGTCTTTCCCACAAAAAGACATATGCTTCTTTTAGCCAATATTTTGATTTCATTGTTCATGATTCTTCTCTCATCTCTTTTATTATATAAAATTTTCATTATATCATGTTTTGAAATTTCTTGATTGCTTATATCCTTTGAGGGGATGGTCCCTGTGTTCATTTATTTTTTTCAAAGACCTTTAAACTGGACCAAAAATCTGTGATAGCTGTAATTTTTGTTTATAACCACATTTTAAACAACATTTTTTCTATGTCTACATTATAGAAAAAATATAAGTATTGATTTCCTGTGTGATACCAAATTCATCAACATCTTCTGGTTCTAAATTTTGCAAAAACGTTTCTTATCTTCTGCTTTGGAAGAACACATTTGAATCTTAAACTCTTGTGGCAAGTGGATTGGGATGTTCTTCCCTAAAGGAGAATCCTCTTACCAAAGCAAGCCCCACCATGGAAAGTAGAGCAGTTTGCTAGCGCTGCCATAACAAAGTACACAGTTCAGGTGGCTTAAACCAATCTCACAGTTCTGGAGGCTAGAAGTCTGTTATCAAGGTCATGGTAGTGTGGGATTATTTTGAAATCTGTCTCCTTGACTTGTAGATGACTTTTTGTTCACATGACATTCTTCTTTTATGTTTGTGACCAAATGTACTCTTCTTATAAGGACACCAGTCATACTGGATTGGGGACCACCCTATCGACTTCATTTTAACTTAGTTACATCATTAAAGACTCTATCTCCAAATCTGGCCACATTTTGAGATACTAGGTGTCAGGCTTTTAACACATAGCTACAAAACTCACCCTGGATAGACGGGATGTTTCATTAATTCAAACATCCCATTTATTGAGGTAGCATTTCCAGGGTCCCATATATATCAGAGTTGTATACCTGTCCCTGCCTTACACAAACGCAGCACCTCATATCTCCATTTGTGACCTAACATTAAAAGAATAGCCTTAGCTCTGAAGATATATTTCCCTTTCTTAAAAGCCTCACCTTGCTAGATAACTACTCTGATTCAAGGCAGTTTTTCCCTTATGCTCATGGGATTTTTCACTTTACTTCTCTTGAGAAAACTCCATACATTATGTAGCAATTTTGTACTTCCACTTGATAGGATGCATATATTCAGCTCAGTGCAACATACGGAGCACATTACTTTTGGAAACAATTTAGAAATATATGTCAATATTGATGACAATATATTAAATGAAAATGCTAGTTCCAAAATACTGTATTTAATTTAAGATTGACTGGCCTGTCTATCCATCTATCATCTACTTACATGTCTACATAGGTAGAGAAGAAGAGATAAAAAGGTACTTTTATAAACTAAGATTTAAATAAGGTTAAATCTGGGAGGCTGATGGTGGGATAGAAAATTTCCCCTTCTCTGAATGACTCCATTGAGTTCATTTTAACTTTTCAGATGAACATCTTCACTCTGAGTATACTTTCTCTCGACTTTTGCTTCTACAATAAACATGAATTATTTTAACAGAGTATGCAACATGTTACAAAAAGTGTCCATAATCCTAGTAATTCTCTCATAACATATCATAAAAGAATAATAGGTATCAAAAATCGTATAAAAAAGAGATTCATTCCAGTTGTAAAATATTTGAAAAATTCAAATATTTGACAAAATGGGCTACCAATGAATGGTTTATATATATATATATATATATATATATATGTGTGTGTGTGTGTGTGTGTGTGTGTGTGTGTGTGTGTGTTTAAATGCTATATAGGGGCGCCTGGGTGGCTCAGTTGGTTGGGCCTCCGACTTCGGCTCAGGTCAGATCTCATGTTCGTGGGTTTAAGCCCTGCGTCAGGCTCTGTGCTGACAGCTAGCTCAGAGCCTGGAGCCTGCTTCTGGTTCTGTGTCTCCTTCTCTCTCTGACCCTCCCCCTCTCATGTTCTGTCTCTCTCTGTATCAAAAATAAATAAAACATTAAACAAAATGTAAATGCTATATAATTATTAAAATATTGTTCAGAATTTGTAACAATGATGATATATAAAAATTAGGTCACTATACTGTATATAAATAATTACATGTTTGTATTATGTGTATTACATGTATGCATATATATCTGTACACACACAACAATTATGCACAAAAATGTAGAGGATGATACATCAAAAACTTATAAATTACTTTTGGTAATAATGTAATCATATTTGTTTTTTGTGGGCTCTTTAAATTTTATAACGTTTTTTGATAAATTTCAGGAGAAAAGCTGATATGCCTCAATATGATGTGTTTTTAATTTCTTTAAAATAAGGTTACACATGTATTTATAAAATAATGCAATAGTTTCTCCTAACTGTTAAACAGATAAGTTACAAATAGGAGTATAGTTTTGACAGCATGTCACAAAAAACATATTAAATTTCTGTTTTGAACAAATTTAAGGACGATTTACTTAAACAGGGCTGACTCTACTATAGAAACAGAAATAATCAGGCAAGGCAGAGGTATGTAAAACATTGGGCCTCTCAAACAAAATAGCTACCTGTTGGAAGCCATTTTTTGAACTCACTAAGTTGAGAAAACTCCTTGTGAGGTAAGGCAGGCTTGCAAGGCCTCCCATCATCAGATGGTGACTGATGTCTACCCTCCACTCAATTATTTTTGCTTGAGCACCAACCCCCTTGCAAGGCACCTTGTTGACTGTATCAGGAGTGATATTATTATGGCCCTGAAATGCTAATTGTACCTTCTGAGGGAACTTATTACAGGGATTTCTTCTTTAGTGTTTATGAGAGCAAATATTACATTTCCTGAGAATCCTATTTTTCTTATACTTCTCCTCAAGAAAACAGGTTATTGACCCCTGCTCACAAAGAACTAACTTTTGCCTTTGCTATGCTAAAAGCATTGCCTTGTATTTGAATGCTAAAGATACCTCCCTTCCCCATATGATGAGCATCTAAGTCACCTACATCAATCACTATTCATAAAGATTATGCATAAGTCTTCTAACAAACTATGTTCTGGGAAATTTTACATACCAAAGAATTTGCCATCAGAAATCATTGTCTAAGACAATTGCTACTTCTGTTTTGGGCCCCATACATTTTTTTCCATAAATAAAGCTGATTCTCTAGTCAGTGCAGAGATGCCTGCCTGGTGATCAGGAAGAAGCCAAGGCTCTCTCACTCTCTCTCATGCCTACACCGTCCATTCTTCAGGGAGCCCTGGATCTGCTGGAGCGGGACTCTGGTAGCTACCAAGGCTAGTGAAACTTTTTTTTCTTATTGGCAAAAACTATTAATTTTACTATTTAATATTTAAAACAGCGATTAGGACATTAGAATAACCATTGATGGAGCATATGTTTTATGCATTGTATTTTAAAATCATTGGTCAAAGTAGATTTGAGCAGAATGTACAGGAAGAAGAAGGAGAAGGAGGAGAAGGAGAAGGGGAAGGAGAAGAAGGAGACAGAGAGAGGGAGAGGGAGAGGGAGAGGAAAGAATAGTGGGAGAGGGAGAGGAGGAGAGAGGAGAAAGAGGAGAAGAAGAAGCAATCATGGAGCAGAGAAAAAAATGTGATAATTTGCTGCCGGGGCTTCATTTCCTTCCTGAAGTTTGTAGCCTGCTTTCTCCTTCTGTATCATCCAATAGAGAAGCCACTTCCTGAATATATTTAATAACATTCTAAAATAACTGTTTTTCTAGAAATCCAAAATGCTCCTGATAGCGAGAAGTAATCAAGTAAATTCAGTCAGCTATGATTCATTTTTAGATTTTCACGGGATAGTATGACATATTATTTTTAAAAAATCCTTTCTACAGTGCTGATATTCAGCCAAAAAGCAAAACTATATTTATATTGGTTTTTAAATATTTAAATATTTTCTTTCTTTGGGTAAATAGTTACTGCCTCGAGTCCCCAAATCCATACATCTGTGCATGCCATCATTACACTGAGTCTTGGTTGCTCCCCTATTGAGCAACCAATTTTTAATGCTGAGTACAGAAAGGTACTCCTGGCCTATACTCCAACACCATGATAAATGTCTTTTCTCATCTATTACTGACTGTGTGGTATTGGTTGATTTGAACCCCCCCCCTTACATGTAACAGTTTAAAATATGTTATGCATTCATCAGGATTACATCTTTAAAAACATAAAAATTTGGGGATGACTTTGTGTATCTCCATATTCTATCTACAAAAACTATAAGAGGTTTTCATTTTTGCCTCCTCCCCCTGTATTAGCTCTTTCTTTTTAGTGAGCCAATATACAAGCACAGTCCCATTTTACTGTCTGTAACAAACATATAGTAATCCAAAGGCTGCCATAACTTACATGGAGTAAAAGAATTTAGTCTGGAAGTAGAACAGTTTGGCCACCGGAGTTTAGAAATATGTTCTGCTATTCATGGATGAAGAGCTGAGGTAGGTGGAGAGTAAGTACAGCTACAAAGAATTCAAACAGGTAGGAGACCTTGGTCTTTCCTTCCTGCACTTCCAGTCACTTTTCTGCCATATAGCATCTAGCCTCAGTCCTTGTCAACCAGAAATCTAATAGTACCTGAGAACTAACCATCCTAATCTTTACTAACCAGTCTGGAGGCTGAATCTTATACTGCTAGCATTGTTTCCATGTTCCTTGACAATCTTTTGTGCTCAAGGATACCTCTCCTTAAAAATGTTTGAGATAAAAAAAAAAATGTTTGAGATAGGAAAACACCGTGAATTTGAAAGTGAAAATTATTGATGATATTTATGAATTGTGATTTGGCCACCCAGTTATACAAGGCAGCCTACATATCCAAATGAAAGGAGAAAGAGTGAAAATGAGTTCTGTATATTGTGAATTTAGGCTTTCACATTTCTGAGAAATGTTAATCATGATAGAGATACATTCTCATTATATGTGATTTGAATGAATGAATGGATTCATAAAAATAATGGATATCTATGCACATGCTGTAATGCTAAAAGTGCTAAACCTACATAATACATAACTGAATATACTGTACTAAATATGCCCTCATTGTACATTCCAGGGTTCTCCTTTCTATGTGAATGCATCCCCATTTTTTAAATGAATGCTGAAAGGAAGATTGATTTGCTTACACACAGCCATGCCAGAACATATCTTTTTCAAAGACCAAAGGAAGAAAAATGTTTCAGCTTAAAGATTAGTGAGGAACATCTTGTTCCGATTTCAGTCAAACTATTGAGATAAAAATCTAATGAATTATTCTTGCATAAATTATTCATTGGTTTCATACACCTGTAACTCCTCATGAAAGGAAACACTGAAAGTATAATTATCCATAGGTAGAAAAGAATTATGAGGAAAATATGAAAATCCAAGGAAATGATATGATGTCATTACAGAAAATATCTGATATCACATCAGATATATTCCCATCACTGTAGCCTTTTGTTTTTGTATTAAAGTTCTCTTGATAACACCTTGTTAATCTGGATCTAGAGATACATATACATATACTCTGGATATTGGAAGATAAATAGTTTGCTAAAGAGAAAATTAGATGCTTCCAGTCATGTGACTAAGCACGGTATTACCATAGAGTAATATGATGAACACCTGACCTGCCATTACTCTGTATAAAATTTTCAAGGTGCTTCTACACAGAGGAAACAAAATAGGAAAGCCTTTTCTCTCCCAAAATATTTATTATTAACTAAGAATCCATTTAAAATGCTGCTGCAAAGGGACACCTGGATGGCTCAGTCAGTTACACCCCTGATTCTTGGTTTCAGTTCAGGTCATGATCTCACAGTTCCATGGGTTCTAACTCCATGTTGGCTCCATGCTGAGTATGGAGCCTGCTTGGGTTTCTCTCTCTTTCCCTCTCTCTGTTCCTCCTCTGCTCATACTATCTCTGTCTTTCTCAAGAATAAATAAACTTGAAATAAATAAAATGCCAGGGTAGAAAATTTGATTAATCCAATTGGGAAGAGACATTTTCGAGTAAGTCATGATGAGTCACAAACAAAGAAACCCCAAATAGTTACTCCCTCTCCATTTTGCCCACCTGACTCTCTCATCTCTGCAGCTTGAGCATAAAATACACTTGAGGGGAGCCTGGGTAGCTCAGTCAGTTAAGTGTCTGATTTTGGCTCGGGTCATGATCTCATGGTTCATGAGTTTGAGTCTCACGTCAGGCTCTGTGCTGACAACTCAGAGCCTGGAGACTGCTTCAGATTCTGTGTCTCCCTCTCTCTCTGCCCCTCCCCCACTCATGCTCTGTCTCTCTCTGTCTCTCAAAAATGAATAAATGTTAAAAAAATTTTAAATGTAATTTGAAATACAAAGGAGTGTATAAAAATTTATTTCCATATTTCAGTCATAACTGGTATAGACAGAGGTCTGTCCTGAGTAGATATAGGAGCAATGGATGCCTGCTTGCCTTTAAACAATTCTTCATGGGGCCTTTGTAGAAGAGAAAAGGGAATGTATTACATGCAAATGCTTTTAAACATTTAATAACTTTAAAACCTCTTTCCATCAAAACTATAGTCGAATTCAAAGTTCTAGAATTTGGACCATCCAAAAAACCCTCTTCTTGAAGTGTCAGATTTAGTACACAGAAGTAGAGATGGTGGTGTAATATCACATGCCATAACAATTTCTGATGAGTGTTTTGGTATTGGTAACTAAAATTAGAAATGTAGGTTGTGCCCAGATAACTAAGCATCATAAATTCTAGAAAGTACAGTCAGATTTCAACCTACTGTGCCTGAATGACTTTGAACGGGGGGCATACTGATATAAAGGGGTAATGTCCTAGATGGAGTGGTATGGAAAGACACTGAGAATGAGAAGGATCCTTCATCTGACTCCTAGGATCTTTCGCCTCTTTTCTCTGTGAGCCGATTGTACATATTTCTGTTTGTTTGTTTCTTCACACTTTTGACCCCTTATCTATAAGTTTTTTTTTTTCTGGTTTGTCCCATTATGTTGCCTCGCATCCTATATAGTTACATTAACTGAGCCTGATTAAATATTCATTTATTACCTTTGATTTTCATTACTTATGCCCTATCCATCAATGTCATAATTTTTGACTAAGCAGCATAGAAGATACCCCCTTAATCTTTTGTGTTGCAATGATGTATCACAAACATGTTTCCCTATTGCTTTATCAAGCGAGGTAACTATGTATACGTAGACAGTCACTAAAAAGTTAAATAAAAATGGCAAATTGGTGAAAAAGTAATAAAAAATGAGTTATCATAAGAATAAAATTGGATTGAACATTAAACAGTTCTTTAAAGGGAAGCAAGAAAAAATATTATATATGTGCCATTCAATAATATTCCACAAATATGGCAACTTATTTAATGAAGACCTCATTTTATCAGTAGCAATTATCTAGATGACTACTATAAAATAAGTAGAACATTCAATCAAACCAAAATGGAAAGCTATAGATTACACATGGTTCACAGTCAGATGTAGCTTGATATTCTGGGGTGTATCTTCATCGATGTCTATGAGAAATATTGAGGTCTAAAATAAAGACCATGGGTGCCCTGATAGAATCATAAGCTCAAATTCTACATGTTTTTAAAACCTTTGAAATTCAAAATTACTCCATGAGCATAACCTATATAATACATACATGTCTGCAACATAAATTTTAGGTCCTGAAATGTCTATTCATATGAATCCCAGATGTGAATGACCATTTAATTAGATATTTGTACTATGTTCTCCTACTTATCAAGATTAATAAGTAAACCATGTTGTACACATGTCTTGTAGTGTAATACTCATACACTCAATTATTTGCTATTGCTAAATTTGTAGGCATATATTTATAAGGTCAAAGAGAATGCATATTTTTGGTGGCTTTTGCATTTGTCAGACACCAAAAGACTATCCTTTTTCATTCGAATTCTTCAGGAAATTTTACCTCTAAATATTTATCAATGATGAAAATAATTAAAGAATCTATGCTTTTATAAGTAAAAAAAAAAGCATCTCACCACATACAAACAAAAACAAAGAAGAAATTGGTAAACACCTTAAAAATAGTAATGTTTATTTATTTTTGAGAAAGAGAGCACATGAGTATGGCAGAGAGAGAGGGGCACAGAGAGGGGGAAGGGGCTTAGAGAGGGGCACAGAGGATCTGAATTGGGCTCTATGCTGACAGCAGACCGCCCGCAGTGGGGCTCAAGTTCATGAACTGTGAGATCATGACCTGTGCCAAAATCGAAAGCTTAACTGACTGAGCCACCCAGGTGCCCCTGGCACACATCTTATACTTTGAATGACGTTGCTTCAGAGAGGAGTAAAGCCAGTTTCTCATATAAAGTTACTTTAGTCTCTTTTAGTATTTCTCTGGACTGTTTTTTTTTTTCTTTCATTGATTTAGGGCTCTTTTATATGTCAGTGTGATGGACATATGATAGGTGAACATGGTGAACCAAATTGCCTATTCCCTATCTTTATTTTGGTGTTATTTCACTCAGAATTTCCTCCTCCCCCTGATGTGTATTCCTTCCTCATCGCTGAGATTCAAAGGTACTTTCACTGAAAAGCACGCTCTGAACAACTTCTGAATAGTATATTGATTCTATTATGTTGACTATAGGAAACATTAAGGTTTTTCTTAACACTCCTCCCAATGTGTAGCCATACATTTGTGTGTGTGTGCTTCCAATTTAATTGGTTAACTTCTATTTTTCTAATTATCTTGTATCGTTTTTGAGAATGGTAAATGGGCTATATTTTTTAGTCAACAAATAATTCAGTTTAGGAAACACTACAGGTGTCAAGTATCTTTGAACAGTTTCATGGCCGAATTTAGGCAAGGGTGAGATGTGCCAGCAGATAACATTGTTATAACCATGGTACTAGGGTTCAGGAGTAGGACCCCAGATCCTTGGACAGCTGTGTTTTAACAAGAGAACAGCAGAACCATGCATTAGTGACACTGGGGATTTTAATTCAACAGACACTTATTAGTTTTTCTTATATGACCTTTCTATGCCATTTGATATTGCTGACTTCACTTCTTAAAAACCTTCCCTTTCTGGGGAGCCTGCATGGCTCAGTAGTTCAAATATCCGACTTCAGATCAGTTCATGATCTCACAATTCATGAGTTCGAGCCCCACATCGTGCTCTGTGCTGACAGCTGGGAGCCTGGAGCCTGCTTCAGAATCTGTGTCTCCTTCTCTCTCTGCTCCTCCCTTGATCATACTCTGTCCTCTCTCTCTCTCTCTCAAAAATAAAGAAATATAAAAAAAAAATCTTTCCTTCGTTTCCCTAATTCACTCTTTTGTGTTCTTTTCATCTTGGGTGAGTGTCTATTATTTAATGTAATTATCCATGATTGGTAGACAGAAGACAGCATCATTATTTAAAAGTTCACTGCTTACATATCCTTCTACTTCATCAATCCCTGATGCAAAGGAAACAAAAATCCACAACCAAAAAATCAGGCTGCTTTTGTGCTAGAATAGAAAAAAGTACTTAAGATGTTTAGAATTTTTAATGGAATTCCCAAGACTAAAAATATGATTGAAATATATGGAGTTATCGGCAATATATTTAATGGAAGTGTAAGCAGTATAAGGAATCTTTTTTTCAGATTACTAATGCAAACTTTTAGAGAGTGCTCCAGTGAGAATTTTTTGGGATCTAGAAAGCTGAATCAATGTATCTTAAATTAAGAATTTAAAATCTGATATACTGATGGTTTCAGGAACGACTGTGTTAGGAGGAAGTTTTAGGCCATATCTGGGCTTGGGCAAGAAGGATAGTAATCAACGCAGCTTCCACTCTTTGTCTGATGGTTCAGTTTCTATTGCCAGTCACTTACCTGGAGGGTAATTTATAACACCCTCCCCCAGCAGCATCCAATCATTTATAAGTGGGTGTTGGCTTAAACATACCCTCAGCCTCCTCACTCCTCAGGGAATCAGAGTTGTGTATTTTATTTTGGCTCTCTGATTTTCCTCAACAGGATTAAGCTACAGTCCACACAAAATTGTATTTGTAGTAACAGAACATAACCGTTATAAACTACATCTCTTGATGTCTTTTCCTCTCTCCTAAAGTCAGGTTTCCTTCATCAACAAATAATCGAATTATGTGCAGAGCCTTACCTCAGGGTCTGCTTTTGAAGGAGTCTCAAATTGAAGATAAACCTTCCATGGAGGTGGGGTAGGAGAGATCTAGGATGTGTTTGTGATATTTCTGCCATTGTGACCTTTTCTTCTAAGACAGACTTGAGAATGAGTAAAGATAATAATTATTTCACCCACAATCTAATAGAGCTAAATCCTATTTTCAAATTAGAAGTCTCTAATAGAATTTATCAGATATATTTAAATATTGAGTAATTTGCAAGGCTTTTTTTTAACAAAGGATCTGTTCCTTCTGTTACTAGCTTCAGAGGATAAAATATGATTCTATATATAAAATATGTTTTTCAGTAATTCTAACAAGACAATATGGTAGGTCGCCAGGCTATGTAATGTTAATTAAAGGAACATTAGATTATATACAGAATTACCTAATTCATGATTTTTGTCATCAGATCTTACTGAATTTTAAGCTTACACATTCCTGTGAATAGACCTATATTTGAATGCATATTTTAGAATTTTTTTCAGAAAATTTGGAGTCATATTTGAGAAATATAAAGAAAATACACTATCATTTCTGGTTACTTATACTATAAGTAATTATGTGAGGACTTAAATATATTTACCTAAAATTAATTTAAATTTATTAAATGTTAGTGATGGATGTGCTAAATATCTATCTTACCAAACTCTCATAAATGCTCATACTGCATATATTTTCAAGTGTCTTGTCCTTAAAGAAAAGTAAAATGTTAATAATGAAACTGTGAAATCAGATTTTCTACCTAGACTATTTTATAATTTATACTTTAAATATAAAGGAAACTATAGAGCCTATCTAATCTATAATATGCTTATTCTAACTTCCAAATGGGAAAGAACTGATTAGTGTCACCTTCCTTATGACTGAATGGCATATAACAGCTAGGAGAGATGAATATATATTTACACAGCAGAGATATTCCTCAGGGTAAACAAAAGTATGGATTTTCTATTTTTAGGCCCTGCAAAATAGACAACACTAAGTGTTTTTAAATGAATCACCAAATGCAAGAGGTGACTTTTGTTAAAAACAGTAAGAATTAGCTCCTTAATTATAATATGGGGTTCCACAGACCCAGAATCAGAATCTGGTACTTAAATTAAGATATAAATTGCATGATACTTATTAAAAACAACAAAGACAACTTTGGTCAAGACTATTCCAGGAGGGTCAATGTTATTTTTAAACACCCGTGAGCTACTGGAAAAGTACTGGAGGACCTGAATGAGGATATGTTTAGTGTGACTGAGGCCATCCCTGTTTGCTAACTGTAACTTATCAAAATAAGACTCCTACCCTCCCAAGAAAGGTATGAGAGAAGAAGGTATGATCTTTCTTGACCACTGGATTTCAAAGGGATGGCTTTTAGGTACAGAAGAAAGACATTCCTGGCTTGTAGAAGATTTACATCTTTTGTTCCCCAATTTTTAATTTAAATTTCAGTTAATTAACATACAATATAATAATAGTTTCAGGTGTAGAATTTAGTGATTCATCACTTACAACATGCACCGCTGGTCACAACAACTGCCCTCCTTAATGCCCATCACGTATTTAACCCGTCCTCCTGCCCACCTCCCCTTTAATAACCACAGAGAACAAATTTATAGAAGATTTATTTCTTAAAGGGACAGATAAATAATTTTAAATGGCAAGTTTTCTAATGTGAATGCTCTAAGAAAAGGGAGGTTAGAGGGGCACCTAGGTGGCTCAGTTGGTTAAGTGTCTGGCTTTAGTTCAGGTCATGATCTCATGGTTTGTGGGTTCGAGCCCCATGTCAGGCTCTGTGCTGACAGCTAGCTCAGAGCCTGGAGCCTGCTTCTAGTTCTGTGTCTCCCTCTCTCTCTGACCCTCCTCTGCTCCCACTGTCTCTCTCTGTCTGTCAAAAATAAATAAAAAATATTTTAAAAAAGAAGAAAAGGGAGGTTAGAGACAGTTATAACGAAACCTATCTGAAATTTAGTCAAGCTAAGGGGAACTGTAGGCCATCTAGTTCTTTATTTAAGAGAATTAAACATGCTCTTGTGTTTTCAGTTTTGTAATTAATTGTAATTTGTGTATGTCACACACACACACATACACACATTCTTTTGCTATTGTAGAGGGCAATATCTTGAATGAAATACTACTAAGAAATTGCACTTGTGTTTAGGGCACCAATCCATCCCCAAAACTGATCACACAGGATGCTCAATGCCATGTTTCAGGAAGTTGGGTACAGAAATGTATTATGAGTAAGAAGTGTTTTTCAAATTTGCAAATTACTGGGCTAGGTCATCAGTTTAAAAATAAGAAGTGATGGCCTCTAAATGTGTTTAGCATTCCACTCTCTTTCCCAACCCTGCATTCCTCTCCCCAGGTTTTGACTCACCACTACTTGTCTTTTTAGTAGCTAGCCATGGCCAAGGAGCTCTCCAATGCCACATTTTTGTTTTTTACATTGAATTATCTGGAACGTGAATCCAAGTACCAAGGCTATGTCCTTTTCTGGCCCATCGGAAGAAAACTCCAACACAGGACACTTACACGCTACAATATGGGTCACTGCTAGAGCCAATTATGTACTCAGACAAAAAAGTGACAACATAATTATCATGAAGGAAAAACATTGCATTCTTGTATACTTCCATTTTACCTAGTGTTCTGCGTGTTTCTATTAAAAGAAAATAAAAGGTGTTATAATATTTTTTTCATAGTAACTTTTACTAAATCTGTAAAGAAAAGCAATGATTAGTCATTTTTATTCATTTACTATGCAGTGTGTTCACTTGCCAAAGCACAAAGGCCAGAAAAGGAATTAACCTTTGCTCTTAGTTTGATAGAAATGGAACTAAAAATAAGAACCACCTAGCATTAATATTGTTAAATTGAAGCTGCTGGGAAGACGGATGAAGGCTTTAAAATAACCCCAGATGGTTCTGGTAGGTCCCTCACAAAACAGAAATGCCAGCCTGTTTAGTTCAAAGATCATTAGTTCCCTTATTTGACAATTTGGGATTTTACATCTCATCATGTGAGAAATGCACTGTGTTATCTAACAGAGTGTGTGACCCTGGGCTAATTAAAAGGCACACATGAGCAGGGCAGGGTGATGCTACCCTGCTTCATTACACGTGGTGGTTGTTCCCTGGAGGCGGAAACATCAAAGGATTCCTGGAAGTGGTCCAAGCCATCAGTCAAAGGCAATGTGTTTCCCAGATAGCAAGGCCACTGAATGGGATTGCAGCACTGGGAACTATTTAGTCTGAGTGTGGCTTTTTATTTGTTTGTCAGATTGGGGAAATAGGAGACCTCAGAGCGAACTAAACATGCAAACAGAAACTGAATGTGACCTTTGCAGCAGACAGGCTAGACTTGCTTTGGGGGTGGGGAGGGGGGTTGTTTTACTTTCTGTATGTTCTGTCAGTTTTTTAAGTGGAAAATGACAGATTGATGGAAAAGAGAAACATGGGAGCGTGGAGACTCCTCTAATTCTGTGATTCCGCTCCGTGGTCCCCTTCCTTCCCAGGCTCGTCCGGTGTTTTCCCTCCTCGGTTATATTCTAACAAAAGCCAAGCATTCAAGAAACAAGAAGCAAGATCATGCATTTGCTAAGATTGGGACTCTAATGAATCAGACAGGCGGCCTAAACTCTTGGCATAATTCCACCTCTAGAACTCTCTTCTACAGAATTAATTCACCTATGCACAAGTTTAAATATTTCAAAATCAGTTGCAAAGCTTAGGAATGTTAGCAATTTCTCAGTAGGAAGAAGGAAGTTAAATATATAACGTCCAGGAAGTTATATATATTACAAATAAATCAATAAATCTATCTATCTATATAAAGAAAAAGTACATAATAATTATTTTATATATCATATATAATTAATATATTTATTTATAATTATATATAAGATAAATAATATAATTGATAATGTATATAGTAGTGGGACAATTTATAAATCCTTTTATTTCTTTCTTATTATGTAGTTACTATATACAGTGCATTTCATAATAAAATGTATATATCATACATACACCCACATATGTACACTGAATACACAATGCGGTGCCGTGTGGCTCAGTTGGTTAAGTGTCCTGCTCTTGGATTCAGCTCACGTTATAATCGCATGGCTTTGAGAGCTCAAACCCTCCATTGGGGTCTGCTTGGAATTCCTTGTCTCCCTCTCTGCCCCTCCCCGACTGTCTCTGTTTCTCTCAAAATACATAAATAACTTTGAATAATTTTTTTTTTAAATTAAAAATAGGGGCACCTGGGTGGCTCAGTCGGTTAAGCCTCCGACTTCAGCTCAGGTCATGATCTCACCACATTCATGGGTTGGAGGCCCCGCATCGGGCTCTGTGCTGAGCTCAGAGCCTGGAGCCTGCTTCCGGTTCTGTGTCTCCTTCTCTCTCTCTGCTCCTCCCCTTCTCATGCTCTGTCTCTCTCTGTGTCAAAAATAACTAAAGCATTAAACAAATTAAAAAATAATTAAGAAATATAGAACACACAGTGATACATACATACACATCCTTAAACAGCAGGAGAAAAGAGATTGAGGACATTTGCATATTTACGCATGTGGCTATATTATAAAGTTCTATAGGGATGCATATGCAGGGAAATGGAGTCACAAAACAGAAAGGTTGATATATACATTTTAGTTTAGATTTTCAAAAGGTAGATTAAATTTGTAAATAGAGAATGTACAACAAGAAAAAAATAAACTTGCTTTACTTGCTCTGAGAACAAATATCTAAAAGTCCCGATCTTTTCCTAAGCTTTCACAGGGAAATTTAATTATCCTCCCTTGATCCCCCACTTCATTATGTTCTTTCATTTGAATAATCGCCAGTTTTCTTTGAATTATACTTTCTATCAAGACATACAGAGGGCGCCTGGGTGGCTCAGTGGGTTAAGTGCTTGATTCTTTATTTCAGCTCGGGTCATGATCTCCTGGTTTGTGAGTCTGAGCCTCATGCCTGGCTTTGTGCTGACAGTGTGGAGCCTGCTTGGGATTCTCTCTCTCTCTCCCTTTCTCTCTGACTCTCCCCCACTTGCACACAGGTGTGCACCCTCTCTCTTTCAAAACAAATACATCAAAATTAAAAAAAGAGAGAGAAATACAGTCAGATGGTTAAAATAAAAACTTAGCCTAAGTGTAGAGTTCCTAGTAAAAGGTGAGTATTTAATTCACCTTATAAATGTGCACAGACATTCCATTCTCCTAATGTTGACCAAAGACTTTGCTTCTAGCGTCGAGTCCACACTCAGTATAGGTTGATGTCGTCTTTCTTACTTACAAGCCTTCTTAGTAACCAATTTCACTTCTCCAAAGTACGGGGAGAATCTTGGTACATTCTTGAAATACTGTACTTTGGTCTCATCCTTTAATCTGAGTTTTATCTCTTTTCCGTCAATCATATATTTTTCTCTTGACATTAATTATGCTGCCTCATCTTTGTTTTCAAAGTACCAAATTTTCTTAATTGAAACTATTTTTCTTAATATTCTTATGTGTTCATTTAATATTTAATTCACTTAATTAGAAACAGCAGGAAAAGTGCCTTGGATAGGTTTAGAAACAGAAGTAAGTTTGCTCATGATAAGAATATAACTTAACATGGGAAAACTGTGTGATTCAGGAGAGAAAAGACACAAGCTCGGCGAGTTAGGAGAGCTTTGGGCACTGGGCGGCACGCTACAGACCAGTGCGTCCACTCTTCCTCTCAGAGGACATTTGACAACATGGAGAAATATTTTTTTGTAGTCATAAGTGTGGGAGAATGGATTCTATTGGCATCAGTTGGACAAAGGCAGGGGTACTGATAAACATTCTCTAGGGCACAGGACAAATCCACTAAAAGAACTACTAGAAGTAGTGCCACCATTGAAATATCCTGTATAGTGGGAATAGGAAATTGCTAAGCCTGTAAGTCATTCAAGAGGAAAAGATGCTGAGAATGTTATCCTTTCACCTGTAAGGAGTTGTTTGATTCCTGAGAGAAGCGGAGAAGTCATATTTCCTTCAACTTTTCATACTCCATAGAAAGATAAACATTAGGACATATATAGAATATGATCAATAAATTATTGTTCCAATGATATGGATTGTGAAAGTAATTTGAGATCAGCCAAAGGAGAGAAACAGATACTTGTTATAATGAGAATAAAGGTGTGCCATATGTAACACTTGAGAAGGCAAAAAGTGGCATTAAATCCACAATATGATTCCAAAAAGTGTCTTGCAGTCATTCGTGAACAAAAGCCTCTTCTATTACAAGTTCTTAAATTTTAAACAACCTGAAGATAATATTTTAAACATATTATCATTCTAACAAGAAAGCAGATTTTGAATATATCATTTTAGAAGTTTGTAAGTAGGGGGGCAGATGCACAGTATAATTTATTTTAATTAATCTGAATTGTTAGTAAATTTGACCTTGTTTACACATGAATGCAAGTTATATAATCAGGTTGGATTTTTTTAAATAGGGATAAATTATATTGAAAATAATTTTAACCTGGGGTGCCTGGTGGGTCAATCGGTTAGTACCCAGCTCTTGATTTCAGCTCAGATCATAATCCCAAGATCATGGGATTGAGCCTCATGATGGGCTCCATGCTGAGTGTGGAGCCTTCTTAAGACTCTCTCTTTCCTCTCGCTCTCTCTCTCTACTCTGTCCCTCTCCCCTACTTGCTCTATCTCCTTCTCTAACATAAAGAAAAGAATTTTAACCTATAGAAATGAATAAAAATATGATGTTCCTTAAAAAAACATATATCATATCTTTCTTTGGTAGACATTTTTTTCTTCTACTAGGCTTAGAAATATTTTTTAAATTATATTCATTTATGTTTTCAAAAATCATTATGTTTACTTATGGCTACAGTATTCATAAAGTGAGGAAAATATTTTACATACTGTATTTGTGCTTACTTTTTAAAAATTCGTACCTAATTTGGAAAACAGACATACCTGGAGAATTTATATAATAAGGAATCTATTCACTGTTTGCAAAGCAATTGATACAGAAACTAAGAGACTCAGCATATTGGTAGAAGGATTAAATAGTCATAGCAGAATTGTAGTTCATATTTGCTTTAGTAATACTGGAAAAGAGATAGTGTCTATGTGATACTTACTGATGGAGTGTCATTTCCTTCAGCCAAATTATAGTCTGTTTTGCAAGAAAGTGATTTGGGCAAGTTCTGGTCTTAAGCAAGCTTGCTAGCTAAGCCAGCAGGATAAGGGTGCTAGGTAGAGATAAAAATTAGTACTAGGAGACATGTGAGTAATTACATTTTGACACTTAATATTGGCTTAGTGTCTGGCCTTTTACACATACTACATTTATTATGAACTAGAATAGGCTGGCACTCATGTTGGAAAGGTGTGAAATCTAGCAAACCTTAGGAGTTCTTTGATGACCTCAATGTTTAAAATCAACATGCTTTTTGGGGGGGGGTCCTTATCCATAAATGACTTTTTTTTTTAGAACATCATTTTGTTTTCAGTTTCTTTAACTACCCGTACCCTCTAAAAAAATCTCTGTACTGGTTTTGACATTACTCCTATTTTCAGTCAGCTTCCCTCTCCCTAATTACCAAGTACTAAGTCGTGAGGAACTGGTCATCTGCACATGTTTTGGGATATGTTAATAGTCAGGTCACTGCTCTGGTAAAGCACCATGACGTCACAGTCTGTCAGTGGACCTGAAATACAGACAGAAGCTTTCCTGTGAAGGTATCCAGTTTCTGGGAAGTGTGCATACCCTTAAATGTCATTTTAACTGTAGCACTGACATAATTGCAAAACATCACACTTATTTTTACATTTCTATTATCTAGTATCTATTAGACCAGGATAGTATTTCCTATTATTTTTCTGTTCAAAGGATGAAATTAAGATTTTAAAGTGAAGGTGGTAAGCCAGATGCTGAACTGGGAACTAAAAGTTTGAGAATACCAGAAAAATAAATTTCACCATAAGGGACAGAATACTTTGAAAAGGTGCAAAAATAAATAAAAAACTGTTGTATAGAGGCAAGTTAAGTAAAAGTGGCCACTAGAATCACAAAGTATACCATGAATTGAGAATACAAAGAGAGGGAGACACAGAGAGAGACGGAGAGAAAAGGAGAAATGGAAAGAAGATAGTATGAATAAACAGCAGATGCTGACCTCAATAAGCTACTACTTTTCCTGGAGGTTCCCAACGGGTATGTAATGAAAGGATATACCAAATTACAAAAACAAACAAATACAAAAACAAATGAAATAAAACAACAACAAATCTCTGAGTTATTTTAAATCTGTGTTCTAAAAATAATGCAATAGTTGACTGGTGAACTATGCTGGTGGAACACTTTCACTGTTGGGAAAGGTTTAAGGTGAACTCCAAATCAGGATGAAAGACTTTTTCTTTCCTTTCTTCCTTAGTTCAAACTAGTTTCTTATATCTTATCACACCAAATATCAGCAAAGAGCTGACATGGTAGAAGACTCATACATTTTAGTGGAAAAGGCCTAAAAAATAAAAGTATAAGAAAAAGGGACACTGAGCCAGAGAAGTCTAGTCTGTGTAAGAAAGGGAAATTTTTCAACATGTATTATTTGGGGGGAGGGGTAAAGAAAAGAAAAATGGTCCTGAAGTGAGCTAGATCTTAGCATGTCTGAATGACTAAATGAATATAATATAGCTAGAACATAGAGAATAAAGAAATGAGACATAATATAAGGAGGAAAACAGAGAAGTTTTACCTGAAAATTTTTCAGCACCTGTATTAAAGATTTCAAATTTGAGGAGACCGGCACAAAGATGGCAGTGGAGTAGAAGGACTCTGGATTCACTTCATCTCACAAACACAAGGAGACAACTACTAAATCATCCTAAATACCCCAGAAATCAGCCTGAAGGCTGGCAGAACAAAATCCATAACTAAAGAGAGAGAAGAGGCCATGATTAAGAAGGTAGGAAGTACAGAAACATGGCTTAGGGGAGAAATGGATCCTGGGTGTACTTGTGGCAAATTAAGCAATGGTCACAGAGAAGGGCAAGAGAGAGAGGTGAGGAGAGGAGAGGAAAGGAGAGGAGAGGAGAGGAGAGGAGGAAAGGAAGGGGAGGGGAGGGGAGAGGAGAGGAGAGGAGAGGAGAAGAGCACACAGGGGGATGTGCAAGAACATTTCCTCAAACCTTTTGGGTTAGAAAATGGGGGGGTGCCTGGGTGGCTCAGTCGGTTAAGCGTCCGGCTTTGGCTCAGGTCATGATCTCACAGTTCCTGGGCTCGAGCCCCACATCAGGCTCTGTGCTGACAGCTAGCTCAGAGCCTGGAGCCTGCTTCAGATTCTGTGTCTCCCTCTCTCTCTGACCCTCCCTTGCTCACACTGTCTCTCTCTGTCTCTCAAAAGTAAATAAAAAACATTAATTTTTTTTAGAAAATGAGAGGGGCTGAATCTCTGAAGTCCTTGCAACTACTGGGGCGTGCAGCGTGGGATACAGCCCTGAGGACCCTGTGCTGCTTCTAGAGAGAAGGTAGGCAAATGACTCTAGGGCCTACAGCATGGAAATATCTACCTGAAGAGTGCCTGGGGCACACAGTGGGAAGATTATTTCCTCTCCTCAGAGTGTGCCCCTCAGAGGCATCATCCACAGAGATATCACCTTGCAAACAAAGAAACTGGTCAGCACCATTTCCCTCCCCAACTCCTCAGCAAAAGCACAGAGCCACCTGCCGGAAGCAGGACAGCACAGATACTGGCTGTCTAACTTGTTTAATCTAACCTGACCCTCCAGCCCTCTGGTGGAATTTCCCTTCCTAGTCATGCTCACTCCAGTCCCAGCATGGTGGGCCTCTCCCCAAGAAGACCAGCACAGACCCTAGCCACACTATGTCTCCTGACTGGAGAGTGTCACGGAGCATCAGTTCCAGTGGAGGTGGTAACAGGACTCATTTCAAAAGCAGACCAAAGCACACCACACTCAGGTCAGGGACCAAACATCATGCACAGCAGGCAAAGAGGACTTCTGCAGATGAGTGGGTGAAAGAACAGAGCAGCCAGGACCCAACGACAGAGCGCATGTACCACACTGCAGACGCTCCCTGAAAAGCCAGGTCCTGAGCACTGTAGAACCTCTTCTTCTTAAGTCCATAACTTTTAGCAGCAGGGGTGTAACTGTCTTTCTAACAGAGACAAGAAGGCAGAAACTTAGACAAAATGAGAAGACAGAAGAATTTATCCAAAATGAAAAAAAAAAACAAGACAAGGTCACAACCAGGATCTCCATGAAACAAATATAAGTAACATGATGGAGGAATTAAAGCAATGGTCATAAGGATACTCAGGGGAAAGAACTGTGAACATCACATTTATCACAGATAAAAGAGTTAAAATTAAGAATCAGAGATGAAGCATGTAATGAACATTTAATATAGACTGCCATTTGCAGAAAAATTTATATACAAACCTAATGGTAACCATGTATCAAAAAACACTAATTAAGATACAAGGAATAAGGAGAAAGAAATCCAAATATATGATTAAAGACAATCAGCAAAACATGAGAGAAAAAAGACAAGAGCCAGAGATATTCTCTAGAAACATCCACAAAACAAATAATAGAAGTTCATTTTATTAGATAGAGAAAAACCATTTGACAAAGTATAACATCCATTTGTGATAAAAACCCTCCACAAAGTAGGTTTAGAAGGAATAATTCTCAACATAATAAAGGCCATATACGAAAAATCCACAGCAAACATTATCCTTAATGGGGAAAAACTAAGAGCATTTCCTGTATGATCAGGACCAAGACAGGGATGTCCACTCTCATCACTTTTATTCAACATAGTTCGGGGACTCCTAGCCAAGCAATCTGACAACAAAAAGAAATAAAAGAAATCCAAATTTGCAAGAAAGACTCAAACTCTCACTATTCGGAGATGACATAATATTCTATAGAGAATACCTGAAAACCTTCATTAAAAACATCATTAGAACTGATACAAGAATTAAGTAAATCAAACCTCATCAACATACAGAAATCTGTTGCATTTCTATACACTGAAAATGAAGCCGCAGAAATATAAATCAAGGAATCAGCCCGATTTATGATTGCTCAAAAACCAAAAAGATACTTAGGAATTAATCTAATCAAACAGGTTAAAGACTTATAATCTGAAAACTATAAAAGGCTGATTAAAGAAACCTGAGGATGACACAGAGAAGTGGAAAGACATTCCATGCTCATGGACTGGAAGAATAAATCTCGTTAAAATGTATATAGTACCCAAAGTAACCTACACACTTAATGCAATCTGTATCAAAATACCACCAGCATTTCTCACAGACCTAGACTAACAATCCTAAACTCTGTATAGAACCACCAAAGATGCTGAATAGCCAAAGCAACAATGAAACAGAAAAGTGAATATGCGGTATCTCAAGTCCAGACTTCAAGTTGTATTATAAAGCTATAGTCATCAAAACAGTATGGTACTAGCATAAAAATAAATATATCGGTCTATAGAACAGAATACAAAACCCCAAAATGGACTCACAACTGTATGGTCAATTAATCTTTGACAAAGCCTGAGAGAATATCCAATGGGGCAAAAACAAGTCTCTCCAACAAATAGTGCTGGGAAAAATGGACAGAAACATGTAAAATAATTAAACTGGATTATTTTCTTATAACATACACAAAACTGAATTCAAAATGGATGAAAGGCCAGGGTGTCTAGAAAGAAATCTGGGTGGTTCAGTCCATTGAATTAGAGAATTAGAGTCTGACTGGACTTTGGCTCAGGTCATAATCTTATGGTTCCTGGTATTGAGCCCCACATCAGGCTCTGCATTGGCAGTGAGGAGTCTGCTTGGGATTCATTCTGCCCCTCTTCTCTCTTCCTCCCTCCCTCTCTCTCTCTCTCTCTCTCTCTCTCTCCCTCTCTCTCTAGCTCAAAATAAATAAATAAACTTAAAAACACTGATGAACAAATTAAATGTGAGACATAAAACCTTCAAAATCCTAGAGGAGAACACAACCAGTGACGTGTTCAGGTTGACATCAGCTATAACAACTTCTTTCTAGATATGTCTTCTGAGGCAAGGTAAACAAAAGCAAAAATAAAATATTGGGACATTGTCCCCCCAAAAGCTTCTATTTAGTAAATAAAACAATGAATAAAACTAAAAAGAACTAAAAGACACCCTCTGGAATGGGAGAAGATATTTGTAAACGACATCTGAGAAAGGGTTGGTATCCAAAATATATTAAGAACTTATAAAAACTCAACACCCAAAATTAATCTCCCAATTAAAAAAATGGGAAGAAGACATGAATAGACATTTTTCCAAAGAAGATATCTAGATGTCCAGCAGACACATGAAAACGTGCTTAACATCACTTACCATCAGGGAAATTCAAATCAAACTACAGTGAGATACCACCAGTCAGGATGGTAAAAATCAATAACACAAGAACCAACAGGTTGTCAATGATCTGGGGAAAAAGGACCCTTCTTGCACTGTTGTTGGGAATGCAAACTGGTGAAGTCATTATGGAAAATAGTGTAGAGGTTCCTCAAAAACTTAAAAATAGAAATACCCTATGATTCAGCAATTGCGCTACTGTATATTTACCCCTAGAATAGAAAAACACCAATTCAAAGTCACACATGTACCCTTATGTTTATAGCAGCTTTATCTACAATATCTAAATTATAAAAACAGCCTAAGTGTCTACCAACTGAAGAATGGATAAAGAAGTTATGGCATATATATACACAATGGGATAATGTTCACCCATAAAAATGAATGAAATCTTGACATTTGCAATGAAATGGATAGAGCTAGAGTGAATAATGCTAAGTGAAACAAGTCAATCAGAAAAAGGCAAATATCATATGATTTCACTCATGTAGAATTTAAGAAACAAACCAAATGAACAATGCGGGCGGGGGAAGAGAGGCAAAACAAGGAATAGACTTTTAAAAAATGTTTATTTACTTTTTTTTGAGAGAGAGAAAGTGTGCACGCTGGTGAGGGGCAGAGGGAGAGAGAGAGAGACAGAGAAAGAGAGGATCCCAAGCTAGCTCCACACTATGAGCACAGAGCCTGATGTGCAGCTGAAGCTCACCAACTGTGAGATCATCACCTTAGTTGCAGGTAAGAGTTGGATGCTTAACTGACTGAGTCACCTAAGCACCTCAAGAAACAGACTCTTAACTGTAGAGAATAAAATGATGGTTACCAGAATGGAGGTGGGAGAGGCTATGGGAAAAATAGGTATGGGGATTAAGGGGGACACTTGTGATGAGGACCAGGTAATGTATGGCAGTTGATTCAGTATATTGCACACTTGAAATTAATATTTTACTGTATGTTAGCTAATTAAAATTTAAATAAAAATTTAAAAAAAGTTCCAAACTTGAAAAATGGAAAATAATTAAGTAATTAAAGAGAATAGTGATATCATAAATAGATTTTTTTAAAAATTTTCTCAGCTAAAAGTTCATACTGCCTTAGAATATGACAATGATCATAAAGGGGCATATGAGGTAGCTCAGTTAGTTAACTGTCAGCTTCCTGATTTCAGGTTATGAACTCAACAGTTCTTGAGGTAAAGCCCTGTGTCAGGCTCTGTGTGACAGCACGGAGCCTGCTTGGGATTCTCTCCCTCTCTTTCTCTCTCTCTCTCTCTCTCTCTCTCTCTCTCTCTCTCTCTGTCTGTCTCTGCCCTTCCACTGCCTATGCTCTCTATTTCTCTCACAAGATAAAAAGTAAATCAATAAAACCCATTAGAAAATGGGTCAGTACACTTTAAAAAAGATAAGGATGGTAAAATTTGGAAAGAGTGAAGATATTCAAGGGATATTTAAATTGTTGAGTGATCAGATATTGGGATTGATTTGATAATGGTGAAAAATAGAGGGAGAAAATCTGTTTTTTCTGACTTGGATTAGCAGTGTTGCCAACATTGAGACTCGGAATATAAATTCTGTGCTTGGATTGGTAGTATAAGAAATTAGGTCAGGTGTTTTGAAATTTTGGGTGTCTCTGAAGAAGGGATATGGAGAAATTACTTGTGCCTGTACTAGAAAGACATCTAGACTGAAATGAATAATAATCACTTCACAGTGATCTATTAACTTGGTTTTTATATTGTGCTGAAGAGGCAATTGAAAATACGTACATTTGAAAACAGGTATATATTTAGAGCTAAATATATAAAAGATTAGAGAAACTTAACTGTAATAGCAAACAAACACACACAAAAATGATTGCTTTCATGAATTCTCTAGACTTACTTTTCCTTAGTTATTTTTGAGCTTATAGTAAAAAAAATCTACCTAATAAATTTGAAGTTTGAAATTTGTTACCAAAAATGAGCATTTCCTTCATTATCACTGAGTCTTTCCTTCATGTTCACTAAAATATATATTGTTTTTCATGTTATATGTTTGGTATTCATATGAATATGGCAGTAGACTGGAAATTAATACACATATAGTTCTAGGAAGACCTGGGGAGCTCAGTTGGTTGAGTTTTCAACTCTTGATTTCAGCTGGGGTCAGTATCTCACAATTTGCAGGATTGAGCCTGGTGTCAGACTCTGGTGACAGTGTGGGGCCTGTTTGGGGTTCTCTCTCTCTCAAAATAAATAAATGAACATTTTAGAAAATAAAGTAGTTCTAGGTTTTCTTCCTTTCATTTTAATAAAACATTCTTACTTTCCCACTTTTGCCTAGTGCTATAAATGAGTAACTCCATTAGTTAGTGCAGCAGCTCCTAGAACTTTTAATGACACACCAGAGAATAGATAGGCTCCCAAGTAGGGGCATTGCTTAAAATGACATACCCTATAGCTCTATGTCGTAGACAGGTGGTTGAGGAGAGAGACAGTGGGCTAGGAAGGAGGGAAAGGCAGCTTATTGTTTAGAAATTGGAGGACATCAAAAAAGAAAAACATTGTGGTAAGTTATAACCTTGACATATATATTTTTTATTAATTCATTTGCATTAAATTCTAAGAATTCTTTAATCATTATTTTGGTACTTGGTTTAGATATAACTCAGTGAAGAGACTGATCATGCCTGCCGATGTTTCCTAAGGAGCTCATTCAGGAGATCTCTAATCTTGATGGAAGGTGGCCACCCTTTTCAACTACTGTTATCATGTGACTAAGGTTAGGCACCCAATCTACAAATGGTGCAGGGACTTTGGATAAATTGATCTGGAACAATGAACACATTTTATTTACCACTGTACATTATATCATAAGTCAACTATGTTAGTGCTGATGCAGGCCATTTTTTTAAATTATTAAAAATATAACAATGTGTACTATTAAATGGTATATGATATCACAATTATAATTACATTCATGTTGAATTAATGTGCTGCTTTTATTGCATTATGAAACATCTGCTACTTGGTTTTATCTAAAAAGTTACAAGGAATTGGTATTGATAGCTACTGATTCTAGGAAACTATGTCAGTTCCAGGAAATTATGCAAAGTGTTATAATATCACAATCAAAATCACTTTTCTAAGGTTCCGTTATGTGTGCATGATGATGCATAGATTGATAATGGGTTTATTATTGTTCATAAATATCTGACACTACTATCATAATAATTTTCAAAAATACGGCAAATATCAACCATCTTCTGATATTCATAAATATTTTACACTGTTTTAATAGTAACTTTAAAAAGATATATCAAGTATTAGTCATCTTCTGAGTAGATTCACATTTATTATTGTATCAATTAATATACATTAATATAAATGTTACTATATATATCTTTGCATGCATGTGATGTTATAGATGTGTCTCTGTATATGCATATACAAAAATAATTTTAAATTTTAAATGACTGTTATGTCAGTATTTTTTAAAGAATCAAAAATTTTATTATAACTAATTTACTTTAAACCACTGTTATCATGGGTAAAAATATTTCTGAACAAAATATTTTATTTTAATATGAGCTATTAATGAAATTATTTCTGGCCAATTTAAAGGTATTATTAATCACTTTAACATTTGTTTATTTGTCAAAAATAAACAACACTTGTTTTTGTTTATGTTTTTGTGTGTGTTTTCTAAGACATAATGACATTTAAATAACATTTAAAATGACGCATGTTTAAAATAGATATGTTTGTATATCACACTTTTCTGGACTACATTTCTGTGACATAATGTCATCTTCTGATTGATTGAATGGTAGATTGTTTAATACAAGGATGGCTGAAAATATTTTCATTGAGAGACACCTTTCACCTTACTGAAACTCAGAAATATATATTTCCAGGAATGTCATCAGTGTCTTTTAGCTTTCATATCCACTGTCATATTTGTAACTATTTTCTATTCAGGGCATGGAGAAGTGTGAGTAAAAGGTAGAAGAAATTTAGAAATTCATCCAAGCGTGTTAAAAAAAAAACCATGGACTGTGTAGTTGTTGAATTATCTATGACACTAGAAAAACACCAAACACACACACACACACACACACACACACACACACACACACAAGGGTTAGTAATAGTTAAGTACAGATCAAAGCTTAAATCGTTAAATGAATTTGAAGAAAGTAACATGGACCTTCTTATGCACATACCATAAATAAATAAGTAAATAAATAAGGAATTTTGGAGAGTTTGTGACTAGTATGTAGTAAGCAATTTAATTATTTTATGTATATATTATATGTATAGTCATCCAATACAGTAGAAAATAGTCTCTTCCAGCCTCAAAAGGCTGGACTAACTTGGAGTCCAATGTGAGTAACAATACTACCAAGAGGCAATTTATCTATTTCTGTTTTAAAATGTGAAAAATTTGTGAGGCCATTCTATTGCTGAAAAGAAATGGTTTTGACAGTGTTGAAAGTGCCAAAAGTTTGGTCCTTTACAAAAACAAAACAAAACAAAACAAAACAAAACAAAAACAAAGAAACAGAAAAAATTACTGCTTCTTGCAACAAAAAAATGACTGGCCCTAATTCTAAAAGTATGTTTCCTAATAATTATTTCAAATTATATTGTTACTGACTCCTAAAATTGTTAAAATTACAAAATTGTTAAATAAAATAACTTCCTCCTATTGTTTTAGAGAAGTGTAACAGCACATTGACTTCTTTTGCAAACTTGTATTTAAATTCCAGTTAGGTAACACACAGTGTAATATCAGTCTCAGGTGTACAGTACAGTGATTCCACACTTGCATACAATACCTGGTGTTCGTCACCACAATGCGGTCCTTACTCCCCATCACTTATTTAACCCTTCCTCCCAGCCTCCTCTTCTCTAGTAACCATCAGTTTGTTCACTATATAGAGTTAAGAGTCTGTTTCTTTGTTTGCCCCTTTCTTTTTCCCTTTCCCCAGTTGTTTTGTTTCTTAAACTCCACATTTGAGTAAAATCATATGGTAATTGTCATTCTCTGACTGACATTTTTCACTTAGCATAATACTTTCTAGTTCTACCCATGTCATTGCAAATAGCAAGATGTCATTCTTTATTAGGGCTGAGCAGTATTCCATTTATATGTATATATACACATATTCCATTTATATATACATACATATATGCATATATATTACATATATTACATATATATATATACACACAAAATATATCACATCTTTTTTATCCATTTTTCAGCGGATGGACACTGTTTCCACAATTTGGCTAACGTAGATAATACTGCAAAGAAGCCATATAGATGGCCAGCTGCACGTTAAATTTTTTTAAGTTTATTTATTTATTTTGAGAGAGACAGAGACAGCATGAGCAGGGGAAGGGCAAAGAGAGAGAAGAAGGGAGAGAGTATCCCAAGCAGGCTCTGTGCTGCCATATGTGGAGCCCAACAAGGGACTCAAACTTGCCAACTGTGAGATCATAAACCAAGTCAAAACCAAGAATTGGACACCTAACTGACTGAGCCACCCAGGCTCCCCAACTTTTAATTAGTAAATCAGTTGGTTAATTTCTTGGATGATATTTATTATTTTATGGGCATCATATGAATATCTTGGATTTAATTAGGGACAAGGCACAAGCCATGGACCTCTAAGAGCTTACTGTCCAATAAAGGATTAATATGCTTTCTCATTTTGTCACTATGTAATAATCATATGCGCCTTCTGAGTCAGGGACTTCTTTCCAGTTTCCTTTCTTTCTTAAAGTCTAATATGTCTTCATTTACAGGATATTCCTTTTTTTTTTTAAAGTTTATTTATTTTAAGCGAGACAGACTGCAAGTGAGAGAGGAAGAGAGAGAGAGAGAGAGAGAGAGAGAGAGAGTCCCAAGCAGGCTCCACACTGTCAGCACAGAGTCTGATGAGGGGCTTAAACTCATGATAAGATGAGATGATGACATGAGCCAAAACCAAGAATCAGATGTTTAACTGACTGAGCCACCCAGGCACTCCTACAGGATAATCAATGACAGAATGATACCGTATATTCAACAGTTTCTTATTTGTCTAATGGTTTGCAGCATTCATGCAGTCACTTCAGCTTCACACAATGATTTATACAACGTTCATTCTTATATTTCAATTTGGAGAATATGTATTATCTGTGTCAACATTACTTGATTTCCTATGTTTAGCACACAGCTGGTTCCACAGACACCCTATTAAAACTCATTACATTCTAGGTTTCCCATTTTAAGCAGATAAAATCCTACCCAGTCCTTGTTATATGATTCTTTTATGAAAACTTTGTTATAATCCAAGACTTCCTCTAGAACTGTGACTTTATGTAGCCTTTTTTAATATATTTCAAAAGATGCTAAAGTGCTATTCTAGATTTCTGATTCTCAAAACTTGCCTACAGAAAATTCCTGATGTCTTCCTGACCATTTAAATCCCATGATGATAGCATTAGAGAAACAAAAAATATATATTTTGAATCAATAATTGTGCAAGATTTCATTTGTTTTTATCCAGTGTGTCTGGAATAGTTTACCCTTAATGTCCAGGTGGACAGAATTACTTCAACTTCAGTTCTTAAGACTCATATTTTGTTCAGTGTAATCTACTGTGTCCACAGGATCCTAATACATGTTGAAGATATTTTCTCCCCCAAAACTTAACTGTAAGAGGTCCTTCCAAGTTTCAAATTGAACATGTAATTCAGGGCTGGAAAGAAAGTTTTGGTTAATTTATAAAACTGGGGTGCACATTTTAATTTCCTCATTTTTCTGTAACCTTCTGAAGGAAAATTTTCACACAGGAGCTCCTAGAAGCCACATTACATCCCATTCTTCCTTTCTGTCTCTCACCAATTTGAAAACATCTCCATTTGTCAGTTACAAATTGTCTCAATATGAACACGGCCATTCTGTGATGAATATTAAATCTGAAGATTGTCAGCATCTGACTCCCTTTACATCTCCTCTCCAGTAGTTGCACCCTGCCTTCTGCTTTCCTTATAGGACTTCTAGATTATACCCTTCCCCGCAAAAATAGTGAGATGGATTAGGATAGATGATTTTAGCATTCAAATCTATGAAAGAATATAAGCAAGCAATAGTCTAAAAAATATAAAAAGGCTTTTTTTTTTCACTATACTGCTTTGTTTCTCATTTACAACCTAAGGATAGACTTGTTTTTTCAAAAGTAACATATTCCTCTGTCATAACCTTTTGTGAACTGGCTACATAAGTGTTTTGTTTAAAATATGATTAAGGAGAATTTTCTTCTTTCTGCAAAGAAAGAATAAAAATGAAAAACACTTACTGGAATAAATGATAAGTATCTTGGCATAGCTTATGCATTGCTACATCAAATATATGATTTTGTTTTGGAATTCAAATATGTAGCAATTTTCTGAATAGATATGCAAAAATGATTTATTATTTGTGGTTCTCTGTGTTGTATTATTATTATGGATGTAAAGATATAAACAGAGTCAATATTGATGCAAGGAGACAAGAAATAGAACAATGTTAAATGAATTATGATATTACAATGCAATACATGGATAGAAATTTTAAAAGGTTGAAATATCTTAATAACTACAGAGAAAGCACTTAGATAAATTTTAATAATAAATGGTATCGCATAAATCATTGAAAGCAGCACATACAAAAGGACTAAAAGTGGGTGTGTTTTAAGTTAATAAAAAAGAATGTGTTTTTGTGTATGTGTGTGTGTGCACTTGTGCATTTTTTTCATCATTATTAAAGGTTAAAAGGTATTGAAAGCAACCAAGAAATAATTATACTGTATAACCATTTAAGATAACTTGAGAACTACAGGAATATTTACTCTTTAAAGATATAAAATACACAACATGATGACTGTAGCTAACATCGCTGTGTGATTATATGTGAAAGTTTTTTAAAGAGTAAATCAAAATAGTTCTCATCACAAGGGGCATTTTTCCCCCTAATTCTTCTTTCTTTTCTTTTTATTGTACTGATAAGAGAAGACAAATGTTATCTGAACCTATTGTGGCAATCATTTCACAGTATATGTGAATTAATCCATCATTCTGTATGCTATGCCTAATGCTTATACAGTTTGTATGCCAATTTTTTCTCAGTAAAACTAGAAAAAATAAACAGAGCAAAAATGTAAATAATTGTAATTATTCTATATTATTTAAACATCTTCAGAATGTTTTAAAATGTAATGTTTACACTTGAGATAGATGGATAAAAGCAGACTATATGATCAGTTTTTAAATTTGTTTTTGAAAGTAAAACAAAATATACAAAATATTCAGTCCCCTACTGACTAGTAAAACACTATAAAGCTAACATGACAGGAGGTTCATGTACCCTTGATAGATCATACCATTATTTTTTACTGCATGTGAGCCAGAGTGAAGCTTGTAATTTGCAGTCAGCTAACTGAGTTTATGTTTGACGAGGACATTCCTGTAATTATCACACATTTCTTACGGAAATACCAAACACCTGGATAAAAATTCCTGAAGTTCCCATATACTGTTAAGATTCTATTTGCTAAGTATTTTTAAGTTGCTAAAATATTTGTATTATATCAATAATTACAATGAATTTCATATTTCTATATTTAAAAAAATAATTTAACTATGACTTAAAAGACAATTATTGGAATTTTCCCTATTTTCTACCTTTTTACAAATGTAATCTGCCTTTGTAAAATTAAGATAAATTATATTTGAGATCCACCCACACCGATGAGCCTGCAGCTCTCTTTCATTTATCCATTCTTCCAATTCTATATTGTTGTATTCTACAAATAGACCACACCAGACTTCTCTATTGATTTGGTGTATATTTACTAAATATTTATGGTGTACTCAGACTTAAAAAAAAAGAATAGGGGTGCCTGGAGGGCTCAGTTGTTTGGGTGTCTGACTTTGGCTCAGGTCATGATCTCACAGTTTGTGGGATGGAGCCCCGAATCAGGCTCTGTGCTGATAGCTCAGAGCCTGGAGTCTGCTTCAGATTCTGTGTCTCCCTCTCTCTCTCTGCCCTTCACCTAATCATACTGCTTCTCTCTGTCTCTCAAAAATTAATAAAATGTTTTAAAAAAGAATTAATAAAACAACAACAGTGCTATGATTGACATATGGTATGCTATTCATCCCCTGGAATGTGTGAGTGTGTGTGTGTGTGTGTGTGTGTGTGTGTGTGTGTGTGTGTGTAAGACAGAGATAGTATATACATTACTTATTAAATAAAATATAACTTAATAAGTTAAAACATTTTTTCATGATTATTGTGTGTGTGATTATTTGATGCTAGCTTTTCCTTATATAAACCTAGCCTCCCAAATTCCATTAAATGCCTGTTGGAATTTTTATTTGAATGTAGTTGAATGTAACTCTTGCCTAGATTCCAGTGTTCATGCTCTGAGACTTTGACAGACTTCTGGAAATCCTTTTTCCCTGATAGGTTATTTAGAATGGGGTGAAAATGCTCACTCCACCTTGGAATGACCTCTTCAAATTAGTGCTCAAAATAATTTTACAAATCTCAACATCATCAACAGAGTGTGAAGGTTGCCATTGTTTTAGCACTCAAAATTTTAAATTGTATCTCACATTAATTTATTGGAGTTTCTTCAACAACTGTATATCAGAGCTTTGTTCAGATGTGTCTCTCCTATATAATTTGAGATCATATATTTTGCTCAAATTTGCTAAAATTTCACCAGGATCATTTATTCTTCTTGTCTTGAAAAATTGGATTTCCTTTATATTTTGAATAATTTGTTAGTTGTATCTCTCCATAGATTCTAATTTTATTTTGTTCATAGTGTACTATGCTATTTAAAAAAATCTATATTTACTCAAAACTTGCATTGTTTTCCTTGTGGTTTGCACTGTTTGTGACTTAAGAAACTCTTCCCTTACTGAAGTCATTCTGTTTTTCTCACATTTCAAAAATGTTTTATTTTTAAATTCTGTATGAATAAAAAAAACTTGTAAGGCATGTTTGTATATAATGTGAACTAGGAACCCGCATTGTTTTTTGAGCTGAACAACCAATTGTCACAGAATGCTTGACTTTTCTTATTCAGTTGAAATGTTAGTTCTATAATTTACTATATTTCCTTAAATGTTTGGGGCAATTTCTAACTGTCTATTACTCCTATTTCAATATGAATCTGCTTAATTAATGTAACTTTTTAGGAAGTCTTGATATATGTCTAGGCAAGTACCAGCTTTCCCACCCATATCCTAATCCTGCAAATGTGTTTTGTTATTTAGGTCATCTTATAGCTGGTAATCAAACTCACTAATTATTCTTACCCCATTAGTCAACATCTTAGTTTTTTTCCTTCTTTGTCATTTAAGGGAAATTTTGTGGAAAGAAAATAAACACAAGCACAGGTGGCATATAATCATATTTAAATAGAAGTGTACAAGTTGTTTAGTGTGTCTTTAAGTAATGTACTACAAACAACACATTATGTGATGATATACAATTTTAAAGCATAATTTTAGTAAAACACAAAACATTAGATAGCAATATATTTGATATCTATTTTGGATATTTAAATTTTTAAACAAATCATTATTTTAAGTATAACTTAGTGATAACTAAAATTACTCATGGCACAACAATAATTATTCATTTAGCATACATTTATAAAAAAGTAGAATTGGAATTGATTGTTCAAAGAATTTGAATATTTTTCAATGTTTTTGCTATACTATAAGCTTGCATTTTAAGTACTTATCATTAGATGTTCAATTTACTGCAAGAATTTCATAACTCATTTCTCTACTTGACTACCATATGACTCATTCTCCACAAAATATCCAGGAAAATTAAAATATATATATATATATGTGAAGTTATGTAATAATCATTCAAAAAACTGACAATATCCTCCTATTGACCATATCTTGTAAAGAATTCAAACCCTTTTCATGACTTAAAATGACCTACCTGCCTTTTTCTCTGACCAATTCTTGTGTTCTCTTTCCTTGCAAGCTGGTGTCCTCTGCTCTTTTGTTTTATTTTGTTTTTTAACATGTATATGTTTTTATCCTCCCATGTATAAAACACTTATGATCCATAAGCTCATTACTACTTCTCTGTTATCATTTAAATCTCATTTCAAAATCAACACATAGTTATTTTTACCACTCTTCTATAAAAGCCCCTTCCATAATTCTGACATTAGCCTCTTCCATATTTATTCATAGAATTTATGCACACTAAATTTATTTTATTTACATATGTAATTATTATTTTCCTCCTCGAATAACAGAATAAGCTCTTTCTCTATTGATGTAATCTGATATGTAAAGTGGTGCCTAACATTTGGTTAATATTCAACAAAATATTTAATGAAACAAAATGCAAGATTACTCATCCAAAAAGAAAGGGCAGAGGTAATGATATATTTTTTCTTCCACACACTGTTTGCCACAATGAAATAAAAAATAAATAATAAAAAATAAGTAAACAAACATGTATATAAAACATGCAAACTAGCATTGGCAACCAACCATACACTCAGTGCAGATGATGTTGACATTGCCTTGGGAACTGGCCAGAACACTCTTTACCCCAACTTCCCCTCTAATATTATGTATCCTTGTATACTGATGCTGAGGATGCAACATTTGAAAAATAAAAAGAAATGTGGCAATAGAGTTTATGCAGTAGTCAACACATACTCCTGTGCCCCCAAACAAAAATGGCATTAATACTTAGAGAAGTAGAGTTGGCATATTGAAGATGAAACAGATATATTTGAGAAAATTGTAAGAATAACTCATTTCAGTTCATCATAATTTCACTACCACATTGAAAGATTACTATGCATCAGTGGCAACTTTTCTTTCTGAAAGAAATAATAGTTTACATAGATTTTATAGGATTTGGGATAGTCTAAAATGAGTAAAGAGAAGAAAATGGTGATACACAGCCATTGAAAATTATTTCAATATACTTTCCTCTTAGGACTGCTTTTGCTGCATCTCAGAGGATGAAGGACCTGAATGTGATACAGGAAACCATCAAAATCCTTGAGGAGAAAGTAGGAAACAACCTCCTTGACCTCAGCTGCAGCAATTTTCTACTCAACACATCCCCAAAGGCAACGGAAATGAAAGCAAAACTGAACTCTTGGGACCTCATCAAGATAAAAAGCTTCTGCACTGCAAAGGAAACAATCAAGAAAACTAATAGGCAACCAACAGAATGGGAAAAGATAGTTGCAAACGACATATCAGATAAAGGGCTATTATCAAAATCTACAAGGAACTCAACAAACTCCACACCCACAAAACAAATAATCCAGTGAAGAAATGGGCAGACACTTCTCCAAAGAGAACATCCAGATGGCCTACAGGCACATGAAACGATGCTCAACATTACTCATCATCAGGGAAACACAAGTCAAAACCACACTGAGATACCACCTCACACCAGTCAGAGTGGCTAAAATGAACAAATCAAGAGACTATGGATGCTGGCGAGGGTGTGGAGAGACGGGCACCCTCCTACACTCTTGGTGGCAATGTAAACTGGTGCAGCCACTCTGGAAAACAGTGTGGAGGTTCCTCACAAAACTATCCATAGAACTCCCTTATGACCCAGCAATAGCACTGCTAGGGATTTACCCAAAGGATACAGAAGTGCTGATGCATAGGAGTATATGTACCCCAAAGTTCATAGCAGCAATGTCAACAATAGCCAAAACATCGAAGGAGCCTAAATGTTCATCATCTGATGAGTGGATCAAGAAGATGTGGTATATATACACAATGGAGTACTACATGGCAATGAGAAAGAATGAAATCTGGCCATTTGTAGGAAAGTGGATGGACCTTGAGGGTGTCACGCTAAGTGAAATAAGTCAGGCGGAGAAGGACAAGATACCATATGTTTGCACTCATAGGTCTAACAGGAAAACGGGAGAAACCTAATATAGGATCAGGGGGAGAGGAAGAGGGAAAGAGAGTTGGGGAGAGATAGGGATGCAAAACTTGAGAGACTATTAAATGCTGAGAACGAACTAAGGGCTGAAGGGGGAGGGAGGAAAAGAGGTGGAGGTGATCGAGGAGGGCACTTGTGGGGAAGAGCACTGGGTGTTTTATGGAAACTAATTTGACAATAAACTACTTAAAAGTAATAAAAAAATAAAAAAATAAAAAAAATAAAAATTATTTCAGACTAGGGGTGCCTGGGTGGCTCAGTCATTTGAGCTTCTGACTCTTGGTTTCAGCTCAGGTCATGATTGCATGGTTCATGAGTTTGAGCCCCATGTCAGGCTCTGCACTACAGTGCACAGTTTGCTTGGGATTCTATCTCTCCCTCTCTCTCTGCCCTCCTCTGATCCTTCTCTCTCTCTCCCTCTCTCTCTCAAAATAAATCAATAAACTTTGACAAAACAAAATCAAATTATTTCAGAATAAATTATATGGAAAAGTCCCAGCAAAATGATATCAAATGGGAAAAAAAGCTATAATAATGATATAACACCTTACAGCATATGTATGATGTAAATCATGTGCATATAATTATATGCCTATAACTATATATGTACACATGTATATATGTACATGAATACATACATCTCATCCATGAAAAAACCTCCAATAATATAAATCACATCCACACCCACACTGATTATCATATCATTTCACAAACATTCCTGAAATAATAAGCTAAAATATTAGCAGTGACTCCTCCCTGAGTTGTAAAAGTATGGAAGGTAATTTTGAAAAGTTACATATTTTTACTGCATATTGTATTTTTAAAAAATTTGTGTTGGTTTTATAATGACT
Source organism: Suricata suricatta (assembly GCF_006229205.1). Lineage (NCBI taxonomy): Eukaryota > Metazoa > Chordata > Mammalia > Carnivora > Herpestidae > Suricata > Suricata suricatta. The sequence goes on along the minus strand of NC_043705.1, from coordinate 128,665,592 downwards.
TTATATAAAATATAAATTATCCAAGATTTATTATAACATGCAATGTAACCAATTTTAATCTTTTTTTGCTGTTGTTTCAACATACATATTATGTTGACATACTTTGCTATGATAACAAAACATTGTCTTTAGTAAGCTTTTAAAAGCAGAGGGAAATGCTTTTAAAATTACAGTTGATTCATGACTGAGTGGAAATAAACATCAAGCACAGTTAAATGAAATAGCCATACTGACCCTGAATGGGATGGATTTGAATCTAACATATTTAACACTGCAGATTGTACAGACGGTAGATAAGGAATTTATTTATGTCCTCAACATTTTTTAATCAACTACTGGCCCTATGACACCACCCAGATTGACAATGGAGCAACGAAGATAAAAGTTCTCTGTCCTTAGGCGACTTACGGCTGATTCAGCATATTCAGAGCAGATATAGAATCACACAAGTCATCACTGTTATGATACTTGTGATAAAAAGACGACATTGTGTGTCCGTGTGGGAACAAATGCAGTATTTAGAATTGACATTTAATGTGGGACCTGAAACTTGTTAAAATATCAAGTATTAACATATGCTTGGAATAAATGACACTTCAAATATAGGAATGAAAGGTAGAGAGGGAGACAGTCCTCAATTCATAGTTACTCTGCACAATTGCCAACACATGTTTTCTTAAAATGGGGGTAAAACCTGGCAATTTCTCCATCCTCTTTGTGTCTTAATTGATATGCAACAAATATAAATAGAAAAGTAGAATCAGCTAGATATTTTTGTGCTTCTGGCCTCATAATTAACAAACACATTTTATCACATCTACCCATTATATTTTCAAAAAATGTCCCAAGAGATAAATTGTCAAATAATATTTTGTGATAGGAAGCTTGGACTTACATATGACTTGAGATGGAAAAGTCAGAGGACAACAACATAACTGAGTAATTGAGAAATTAGTTAACTAAGATAGCAATTTAAGTGGAATCCTTTCTAGTGGTATTCTAAATATATTAATCATAACTTGAATTAATATATAATTATTTTATATTTATATTAATTAAATATATTGGGGTGATTGGATGGCTGAGTCACTTAAGTGTCCGACTTTGGCTCAGATCATGATCTCCTGGTTCATGGGTTTGAGCCCGGTGTCTAGGCTCTGTGCTGATAGCTCAGAGCTTGCCCCAGATTCTGTGTCTCCCTGTCTCTGTGCCCCTTCTCCACTCACACTTTGTCTCTGTCTCTATTTCTCTCAAAAATAAACATCAAAAATGTAAATACATATTATTAGGCAAATAATAAATATATAAAATATAATATAAAAATATATAATTTATAAATTGAATTAATGTCAAATGATGATTACAATATACTAGGTTAGAAAATATATCATACCTACATATGAAACCATTGGAAAGTTGATAGTTTAGCTTGTATTTGACTATTTAAAGAAAATAAATATTTATAGGTCAACATTAATGAATACAACATTATTCTAAATACCAAAACTTAATTTGAGTGGCAAATTAATTATTGTAGAGTAAGGGGCTTTGCTTTGCTCCCAAGGTATTTTTCCTTGCTACCTTGAAAATAATCATTTGCACAGGTTATATGAAAAAAAATCCCCAAAATCAAAGGCTATACTTTAGAAGAATTAAATTCACAAAGACATAAACAGGGTAGCTTTTCTGCTTTGTTGGCATCACTTTAAGGCAATAGTGCCTTGAGAAGAAAAAACCCAAATTAAAAATTATTGTTCATTAATAAAGCATACATTTTTGCTACCCTAAAGCCAGTGTTTTCTAGAAAATTATAATTTTCTAGATACTTTGTGTGGCTTTTCTCAACTTATTTCAAATAAATGTAATGACCAGCATTTATTGTCACATTATTATCATAATGACCAGCATTTATTCTCCTGATTTACTATATGTAGTATAAAACCTTTAAAAACCAAATTATTTCCAATTTCCAGTACTGCATTTAAGGAGCACAGAAGTCAACACTCTTATCTGAACAACATAAAATATTCAACCAACTAAAAAAACTCAACTCTTCTTGAATCCCCAAGAGAAAAGAGGACTCCAAGACTGAAGACATAGGTCAAACACAGAGAGTTTGGACTTACCAGAGCAGACTCAGAAGCGGACGCTGCCTCAGGAGCCAGCACCTGCAGAGAAAAAAACTAAAGTGAATTGACAAATTGCTGGTGCCTCAGTGTTGACACCTCAAAGAGTTTCACTCCAGAGGGACCCAGTCACAGGGGTCCCCACTTTATTGTGAGATTCATCTCCAAAAGGTTAATCAAATCCCCACAGTAAATATTTTAGAAAAATCACCTCTTCCTCCAAGCTGGGGGAGAGGAAAAAAAAAGTTTTGAAAACTTCAAAGCCCTGTGTTCTCCACAAGGCCTAATCTCAGGGGAAACTATTTAATCAATTCCTCACACACTTGGGGGAAGGGGGGAAGGGACATGCCTAGTGCAGCCCACTTGAGCCATGTACACAGATGTAATATTCTTCATTAACTAGCATATGCATTTTGCCTTGACATTAATGATCTTTCACCAAAATCACTCTTCTTTATTTAATAGTTGTTATGAAAACCAAATACAACATACCATATTTGAGAACAATTATCAATGTTTCTTATGAAGATATGTTCAGGATCAATTTATGACCTAACTGATTTTATTTCTTCACCAAAATGGACATAAGGTGTTCAAAATATTTAAATGACAGATTTTTTTCCTATATATCCTGCAAAGCAAAGGGAAATTTAGTAGACACAGGGGATTAACAGTAAACTTATTATGATAAGTACTGAAGAATCAACAGAGCTATTAGTAAATGGTAAACATATATTTGAAATATGATACAAATTCCCTTCATATTTCTTGTGAGAATAGAGTATAAAGGGAAACACTTCCACATCAGTTACAGATAGTACAGAAATACTGATTGTGCTACCTAGTCATTTTAGCTTACCACCTTTGTCATATCTTTGATATTATCCTCCAAATTACGAAGTCACATACCTTATAATGCTTCTTGTTAGCCACTTTCGACCCATAATTAATCTATCCCATAGATATTCCATGAGCCTTCACCATGAGAAAAATTATATTAATATATAATCAAAGTAAAAGAAAGGAAGCAAAGGAAATGCACATACATAGCTGATATCTATGTTTCTTAATTAGATGCAAAAAAACTGCTTCAAAATTTAGTGGCTTAATGCAACAATGATTTATTATTTTTTAAGAACTGTGATTGGGCTGGAGCTCTGGTTTGGGACAGCTTGGTGAGGGCCATTTGTCTAAGACAGCTGGATCACATGACCTTGGCCTCGGCTGGAATGAGCAGGATGACAGATGGCCCGGCCTCTCTTTGCATGTGGTATTTCCTGCTCTCTCACCAATCAGTCTCACTCACATTTCTTCTTGTGTTTCCAAGCACACCGTTGACCAAAGCACGCCGCATGGCCAGCTTCAGATTTATGAGTCAGAGAGACAGACCCTTACTTTAGGTAGGAGGAGTGAGGAAATCACTTTTCAAGTGAACGTGCATACAGGCACGAGAGAAATTTTGGGCATTTTCCAGTTTACCAACATGTGCCTTCTGGCCACAAATCTGTCCCTTCGATCCCCCTTTAATGAAAAAAGCATATTTCCTCTAGCTGTAAAAAAAACTTTTCTATAAAAAGCTCAAAGGTTAACCCCTTCGCAGGAATTACACTTATATTAAAGGAATTGCCTCTTCTAACATAGCTTCTCTCTTATGCAGACTGTATCCAATTACCTGCCCCCACTGGGTATAAAGACTTAGCTTTATTGCCTCAGCCTGGGTCAACTTGAAGATCCGTCTCCGTTCCAGAGCCGTCAATAGTATTGGTTGAGAATTTGCTGTAACATCATTAGCGTTCAGGTTCTTTCTCTGGACAAAGCTGCCGCTGCCATTCACCCAAAGATTTTTTTTTTTTTTTCTGAGAGCTTTTACCAAAAAACCAGAGGCACACAATTTCCTTCTCAGAGTATGTTTCCTAGGAATTTGATCTAAAACATGTTCACCTTCATTCCTGGGACCATGAAATCATTTTCAAATCGTGGTCATCAGGCTCCAAATTCATAATCTCATGAACCCCATTAGGCTCAGATATAGATGAAGCAAAAGGGGTTCTGGTCCTCAAGTACGTTTCCTCTTGACCCAAGACAGTGAATGAAAAAGAAACATCATTCATTCCCCAAACACCCCACATGTGAGACCCAACACCCAAAAGTGAGACAGGAATGAGATAATCACAATAGAAACTTCTGATCAGAACAGGGAAGAGTAAGAAGCGTTTATGAAATCCAGTTGAGCATATGTTCTAACTCCTGGGAGTTGCTTCCTAGTCTAATGTTCTTTCGATTTTGGCTTTATCCTCTGATAAAATTATGAATCTGCCCGCTGGGATGGGATTTCCTTTTCACAAAAATAGCCCACGATTGAAGTTTGGGTAACATTCAACAATTCAACTTCCTTTTTTCATAGAGATCTGTGGCCCAGATCCCATTTTTCTAATTAAACAAATTCAAAGCCAGTTAATCCAAGTCACACTTATATCTGCTAGTACAACTCTCTTAAAGATTTAGTGTGTTGTCTATGAATTCCTGTTTCAAAAGACACATTCACGTGTTTTAATGAAACAAAATCCTCTCTAGCTGTAACCATATGGCTAACCACTATAGGTCAGGCCCTTTAGGATTCTTAAAAGCTTTTGGTCTAGCTGGACTCGTCTACTATGTATACCTTAAATCCTACAGAGGTCTTAACAAAGTGTATTACAACTGCATTATTAGTTATTTTCTGAGTCTTTACTTTCTTCTTTGAAAATTTTGCATGCTAGGGAACCTACAGATTTTATACATAGCAATAGATAAATAGATAGATAGACATATATATAATATTATATATAATATATGTAGTAAATCTTGAGCCATAAGGATTTCATATAAATTCTTTCAAACAGTGATTCTTTCCTTAGCTTAATACTTTCCTATAGTAACACACCTGATGTTTCCTTACATTTCCAGGAAAAGTCAGGTAACACTTTTAACATGCATTAAGTCTTTAGGTACAGGTTTTATTTCTATGTTATTGCAGAGAATCTTTTTGCCAAGTATTTTACTACTACTTAACTGAACTTTACCCCCACCCCATCTTTTTCTATTCTCCTCACTACTTTGTCAGTTTTGGCTCATATTCCATTTGCTTTTTTTTTTCTTATAAATTCGTAGCCACTTTCCTAGTCTCCACCTGATGCTTTTTATACAAATCAGTTACATATATTTTGCATTTTTTTTTGGTCAAGGGAGTAGACATCAAGTTCTTTATAACTTCGTATTTGCTATGAAGTAGGTGACCTCAAATACATTGAAGATAAGAATGTTTACTATTTCTCATGATGCATATGATCATATAAGAAGTTCTTCTCTAGGTCCTCTGATTATAAGCTAACAACACAGCACAACCTCACTGATAAATCTCCTGCCTCAAGGGGATGTCTGAGCTGAATCTCCATGTGGTGCTTAGACAACAGTTCCTGGATTATTCATAAGTGTCTCAGGAATTTCAGCAGCTAGAAATGTCATAATCCAAAAGCATGTTTCAGAGCTCCATTTTTTCAATCTGCTGATGGTCTATTGGTCTATGCAAATCACATGGTAAATTCTGAATTCTAAGAGTGGAGAGAGAGAGAGAGTAAATCTCCTGAAGGAACAACAGGCAAGCCCACATTATACAGGCACATGCATACAGGAATGGTTGGAACTTTTGTCCACCTTTTTTACATCTATATCAATACAATATAGGAAAACAATACCTCTCAGTACCATTAAATTCTGTATTTTCAATAACAATAAACCTATTTATCAATAAGTGTTTATCATCTCCTTGTTTACAAGTGGCAAGTATGAGTGCTTTTCACGTGTTCTGGGGATTAGGAGCTATAGTCATATTCTACATGAGCAAATATGAATTCATTATTTAATCTCAAACTTCTCATTTTGTGTTCCCATACTGACTTTAGTAGTTTCATAATCCTTCAAGTAATCTAGGCTATTAACTTTGAATTATAATTCTGTACCTGATTTTAATTCAATCAATCAGTTTCTGAGTGATGCTCACTCTAGCCCTATGTCTTTTATTATTCTCTTTATATTCCCAATGTAAATGCTTTTTTGTTGAAGTTTTGTTATTTGAATGCCAAAACTAACAAAAGATTGTCTCTTCTTTCTTAAATCTTTCCATAGAATGTGGCCTCAAAATTTTCCTAGAGGAAAAATAAACAAAGGCATAGTAAAATTCAAGACACACTTTAACACTTCAGTAAATTTTCCACAACGTTAACTGGACAGTCAAAATATCAAAGACCTGACACAATATATATGTATATTGACCTTGGTCTATATACTTTCACCAAATATATCAAGTGATGATTTCCTATATATTACTTATATATGCTTCCACATTAATTGTTCCATTTCATTTCTTTCCCTCCAGTATAACATACAATATATGACCTTTTTCCAAATGGAGAATTTCATTTCAGTCCTCAACAAAGAAATCAAATGAAACTCTTTGTAAACTGACCTTTTCAGATTTTTAAAAATCCCATTATGAGTCCTACCACCATGATCATCACCTTCACCAACAGATGGAAATCATGCCTCCCTCTGAACTTACAGAATTATTTAGAAATTTTCTTGCAGCATGAGAATTCTCAAGTTGGTAATAAAAATACAGGTTTATTTGTCTGGTTGTTCTATAAAAATAGGAATGATATTTAACATCCTTTATACATCCAGAAATACCTTGTTCAAGGCCTTAAAACATGAACTCAATAAATCATGGCAGAACAGAATCCTTTTAGCTATGAAATGATCAATTTTAATATAGCTATAATGAATTTCATAAAGTAATCAAATGATTTTTATTTAATCTCAACTGCATTTTTCCAATTTCAGTTTGTCAGTGCTTCTATCTTCAACTCTATTAGCACATGTATGTGTCCATAAGCCCTAAAAAATTTTACTCCTCTAATCCATCCTGTGTTTCACCAAGGAAAGACCTCCGTAAATAACTTTTGTGAGCCTGCAAACCCCTGTTGAAAACCTATCAAACACTGTCACTCCCCAAATAAGGCAAAACTTTTAAACATGACATTAAACACACTGATTGATTAGTGCAAAGTCAATTGTATTTTTTTATTTTTTTTTAGTTTATATTTATTTGGGGGAGGGGGGAGAAAGAACATGATGAGCAGGAGGGGAAGAGAGATTCCAAAACAGGCTCTGTGCTGTTAGTGCAGAGCCTGATGCGAGGTTCCATGAGATCATGACCTAAGCCAAAATCAAGAGTCATCCCGGGGCACCTGGGTGGCTCTGTCAGTTGAGCATCCTACTTTGGCTCAGGTCATGATCTCCTAGTCTGTGGGTTGGAGCCAGTGGGTTCAAGCCCTATGTCCACCTCTGTGCTGACAGCTCAGAGACTGGAGCCTGCTTTGGATTCTGTATCTCCCTCTCTCTGCCCCTCCCCCACTCATGCTGTGTCTCTCCACCTCTCAAAAATTAATAAACATTAAAATATTTTTTTCAAAAAGCTTAACTGAGTCACCCAGGCATCCCCCAACTGTATTTTTATTACTTACTGATCTCTTTTACATCTTCTAACAAAATAAACATGAATTCAAATAATCTTGACTTATTTACTAATTTTATGACTGAAAAAATTATTTACTATTTGAATTATTAAATATTAAGTTTAATAATGTAATTTAATAAAAATATTTTTACTTGTGGCCTATTGCTCATGTCACACATTTTCCAAAATGTTCAAATATGCATATCTTACTTAGCCCTTCTGAAATTTTTCACACTCTCAGAACTGCACCTAGTACTTTTGGTATAACTATCAAACATGTTTGATTTTACAAGATTGTGGTGTTTTTGTGACCCATTATTATATTTTTATATCAATATGTACGTGGTGTCTGTGTCAGCAGAATTATTTGCTGAGATTGTGTTCGGGTTCTTGTGAAGTACCAAGTGTTTCCACATGCAATTCTGTAAACAGGCCTTAAACTCAACTTGTCTATATTGTGGTGGCAAATCCAGACCTTGTAAATTTAATGTCTGGAGCTGAACTTTTCTATATTATGATGGTTAATTTTATGTGTTAACTTGACCAGTTAAAGGATGCCCAGTAAAACATTACTGCTGGGTAAGTGAGGGGTTTTCTGAAAGAGAGTTGCATTTGACTCAGTAGACTGAGTAGGGGAAATCCATCCACACCAATGTATGCAAGCATCATCCTATCCACTGGGGGCCTGAAACCCAAAGGAAAAACAATTCTTTATTGAGCTGGGATGTCCATTTTCTCCTCTCATCAGACATTGAAACTTCTGGTTCTTGGGTCTTCAGATTCTAGTATGAAAAGCAGCAACCTCCTAGTTCTCATGTTTCCAGCCTGAACTAGGGGTTACACCAGTATTCAGACCTTTGGACTCAGTCTGAATCATACTCTCAGCCTTCCCAGATCTCCAGTTTGTGGACAGCAGACTATGAGACTTCTCAGCCTCCGTAACTGTGTGAGTCAACTCATATAATAAATCTCAGACATATCTATACATGTCCTATTGGTTCTGTGTCTCTGGAGAACCCTGTCTATACATAATGTTAATTAATAACTTTATACTTAATTTTTAGTTTGTTAATTCTATACTATCATTAGTATATTTATAAACCCTTTTGAATCTTTCTAATCTTTCTATTATCCTTCTGTTCTCATCTATACTATCAATAAACATAGATGATAGAACATCTATATTTGCATAAAATCTTTTGGTCAAAATAGTATGAAGAATAGGAAAAAGTACCCATTGGCCCAGTAAAGAAAAAAAAAAATCAAGCAAAACAACAAAGTAACTGTGGTAGAGTCACTTGTTCTATCTGCCTAACTTTCCTATCTCCTGTTGGGTAATTAGTTTATTATCAGTTTCAGAAAATTCTTAGCCCATATATCTTGTGTTATTACTTCTGCCCCAGTGTCTCCCATCTTTTTCTGTAACTTTAATTATATGTATATCAAATCAATTTGCTCTGTCTTCTATCTTTCAAGCTATTTTTCCTTTTTCTGTATTTTCCATCCCTTTTTTTTTTCACTCTTCGCCTCAGTCTGGAGATTTTTGTTCTCTGGCACTGGTTCACAAATCCTTTAATGCTATGACCTATCTTATGCCAAAACAATCTATTATGTTCTTAGTAGCCATTATTGTTTCAGTTCTAGAATTTGCACTTAGCCCCTTTTATTACTATTGCTCTAAGGTAAATTCCCTACTAATCACCTGTGTTTAAGAACATGCCAATCCCATTTACTTTAAAATCCATGTGTGATAACTCTACTATGTTATTTATCTTGGATTTTGCCTCTAGTATTCATTTTTATTTTTATTTTTATCTTGCTCTTCCTTATCATATGTCTCAACATTTGTGTTTTATTGATGGGTACTATTGTCTGAGTCAATGTTCTCCAGAAACACAGAACAATAGACTCTATCTATCTATCATCTATAATCGATATGAAATTATTTTAAGGGATAGGCTCATTTGGTTGTGGGTTCTTGCATTAGCGTCAAAAATCTGTAGGGTTGGCCTGAAGGCCAGTGACTCAGATAAGAGTTAATTTCCCAGTTGTGAGGCAAAATTCTTTCTTCTCCAGGAAATCTGTGTTTGCTCTTAAAGGCTTCAACTATTTTTATGAATTCCACTTACATTACTGAAATAAATCTGCTTTTCTTAAAGTTGACTGATTATAAATGCTAATCACATCTTAAAAATGTCTTCATAGCAACATGTAGACTAGTGTTGGACCAAACACTGGGCACAATAGCCTAGCCAAAGTAGACAATTAAATTAACCATCAGAATTATGTATGAAAAATAATAGTAAAGGCTTCCATTGATTGCTTTATTTTCCAGATTGTTTTAACCATAAAATATGATGGCAAAAGTGAGAGAAGATCACATCATACTGAGTTGAGGCAGAGTAGTAATCTTTGAGTGATTGGCTTCACTCGTTTAATTCTCTGGTACACCCACACTTATATAAGAATAATAGACACTAATATTTGTTTTATTATATATTTTTTTAAAAATTGTTTTATTTATTTTTTGAGAGAGAGAGAGAGAGACAGTGAGAGCAGGGGAGGGGCATAAAGAGAGGAAGAGACAGAATCCAAAGACAGTCTCCAGACTCTGAGCTAGCTATAAGCACAGAGTCCGATGCGGGGCTCGAACCCACAAACCACAAGATCATGACCTGCGCTGAAGTCAGACGCTTAACCGACTGAGCCACCCAGGAGCACCGCTAATATTTGTTTTATAATTTTGTTTCTTTTCCTTGGAAACTCCAATTTTTATTCCCTTAACACTGAGAAAATTCAAAAACCCCTGTCTTCCTTTCAGTTTCTTTTGTCTTGACTTTTAAGATCTTGAGCTGCATAACTTAATTATTTGGCGCATGGCTCAAGGGGAAACCTGGCTATCCTGTTCATATCTCTGTACCTCTCTTTGTTCTGAGATGTTGCTTCCATCAAATTCTGGTTAATTTATTAGTCCCCAAAAATAAATTTATATGTTCCCATCTCAGTGAAGGTTGATGAAATCTCTTCCATCTTTTCTCTTTCTGGGCATTATTGCCCAGATTTCCAAATTCTCACTCCATGTGAAGTATAGCCAACCTCTAAGAAGGAAGAAAGAAAGCTTGTACAATAGAATATTGGCTCATTCTTCTTTGGTTTCATTCCATATAGAACTTGTATCATCAAGTGCCGATTTCTACAGCAGCTTTCCAATGGATCCGTTATTCAGTAAATTTCTTCTTTCTCTTTCTTCTCCTTCTCTCCTTTCCCTTTTCTTCTTCTCCCCATACTCCTCCTCCTCCTCCTCCTTCTCCTCCTTCTCCTTCTTCTCCTTCTTTTTCTTCTCTTCTTCCTTCTTCTGCTTATTTTATTTGGATTTCCTCTATGGCCTAAGTAGAACTTTTAGTCTATTAGATTTACTTATACCTGGGATTGAAAATTTAATAGCATTTTTTTCTGGGATTGGAAATTACCATTAAGATTCTTTCCACCAAAATGAAATCACAGACTATTTCAAGAAGAAGCAAATGGTCAATAGTTCCAACTGAAGGTGAATGTTAACAAGCTGACTGAAGAATGACAATTAAATAATGTGTCATACAAGTCATTGTTTTTAGCCAAAACTGATGATGATAAGTTTATTATTTTTTGAGGCAAAGCTATGTTAGAGTTGTTCAACATTCAAGATTATTCTAAATAATGTATGGAATGCATCATACATTCTAGTGACTGAAAGAAAGCACATAAAAAGAATGAAGATCAGTATTGCAGGCTTAAGTGCTTAAGTAGCTTTCTCTGTTTCTACTTACTTCCCACTAGGGCTTGATGAGTGACTATATCTAATAAGTGATATTGGAAGGAAAAATCAGCATAAATTAACAGGTATATAGTAAATGTCTGCTGGCTATAGTAACTGTAAGACAACATGGAATATGTATGTACCCTGATTTTGGATAAATTAAAATGTGAAATGATGTGGGTCTTAGAATCAATAAGATAAGTTTAATATGTCACTTTTCTCAATCTGAGCTTCATCAGGATTCAAGACTTTATTGAATCTTCAATTTCACTTAATCTTCAGTTTTATTTGTGAATTGTTTCAGTACTTGAATAAAGACAAGAGTGCTATTTATTTCTCTTTCTTCAAATCTCCAAAGCTATGTTAAGAATTGTATTCTTTAAACTAAATATGGGGGAAAGTACTGCTTTATGTTGTTGTGAGCCAATTAGATTGTCTCTAAAAGTTCCTCCTGTACTGGAACAAGAGAGGAAATTGGAAAAAAAAGTTAACAGGGCTCATATCCCTGTTATGGTACTTGTTTATTGATCTAAAAGTGCTACATTCATTTTAAAGATAATACAGTTAGCTATGTAAAATTAACATGATTAGGAGTGATAGAAGAGAAGGAGTAGGAAGTTTATTGCTTAAGACTTTGTAAAATATGAAAGCTGTCTGAAATCATAAAACATGCATTCTAAAATATAAGCATATATAGCATATAAATTAAAAAATCACTGCCATTCTCTGACTCAGGATTTTGAAATTTAGCTAAAGTAGTAGTTTATAAATCATAGAATGAACAAAAGCAAGCAAAGTTGTTTTGGGCATGGAACATAGTTTACAGATGCTATTTTATCCTGTTACCCAAGAAACCACTTGCATTTGTAACATTACCCGAGGACCTGTTTTCCTCTTTAAAGGATTCACATTTAGCCTTCTGTACCCCCAAACCATGTTATTACTACCTCAGGGACAGGTTGCTTAGATTCTATGAATGCTTTCTATAAATTTCCTCTATAATGACAATATTGTCTAAATAACAACAAATGCCGAAAGCACTTTGTAGCTCATGTTCACTGTTGTTTGGCCAGATTCCTCAGGCTGTTGATACCACTCAAGTGTAATCTATTCAGCTAGAATGATCTTTTTGAATTTAGAAGCCAGCAAGGGACATGAATCATACTAAACTCCAGCTTAATGCTGCGTTTCTAAATGTACTAGTCCGTGATCTTTTCATGACTCTAACCCACTCAGCCCTTACCAGCATGACATTTTTACCCATACCTTTCTCTTTGAGAATACTGATTTAGTTAAATATCTGTCAAGCCCTTTTCCCTCTCACATTCATCATTTCCCTGGAATCTGTATCCGTATAGTATATAGAAAGATATCTTCATTATAACAATGATTATAAGTTAAAAGGAAATAATCCAAGTTCTCTGAATTGGTGTCTGTTTCTTATGTATTTAGCAATTTTAGTGTCTCACATAAAGACTGGCAAAGAGACTTTTATGGAATAAGTAATGAAACAGCCCATCTTCAATACAATATAGATGAACATAATATGTTATGCTTATTAGTCATGCTGGATGTAAAGAGATCAAGACTAGTAGGTGATGAATGCAAGAGGGGTAAACACATGGTGCAAAACACAGGCCAAACACAATAAAATTGTCCTGATATTGTTCCTTTAAAACTCACACATTAAACGTGCACTTTTAAAATTCTATGTTCCTGTGCCTGAATTTTCTTTGGTTTTCATTGTGTGTTTATCTGTATTTAAGCTCATGAGCCAGTAACTGAAGATGTATAAGGGCTCTGATTTTGAGAAATTTATAATATACATTTGAAAACTTGTTTCATGTCTCTACTATGACTTCATCCTTGAGTTTTACATAATTTATTGTTTGAGATACAATTTATGTTTATGAAGGCACTTCCAGTAGCAACAAGTTATCTTTGTTTCAAGAAATTAAGTTGAAATGAGTTACCTGTAAATTCTCTCTCTCTCTCTCTCTCTCTCTCTCTCTCTCTCTAAATAAGACTTTTAAGAATACAATTGCTTTTACCTCTCTCTATACTAAAATATAAGCCTCAAGTTCTTCATGGCCATTCTCATACAAATATTAGAAATAGCAGTGCATTCTATTAATTTCAGCATTTAATTAATGTCAAAGAACAGTAGATCCTGAAATATGTGACCAATACAAATACCTAAATAAATAATGAGAAAGAATCAAATTATTTGTCATATAAGCTGTAGCAGAGGAAAGTTTCACATCAATAATTTTATTTTGTTTAACCTACTCTGAGTTTCCCTTGGAGATGTCTTAGGACTTCTAATGAATATTAGAAAACACAGAAGAAATAAACTACTGTCAAGGTAACTCATTATTATCTAATGATCCAGCACAGAAATTTAGCAATTTAGGAGAGACTCAGTTAGCAGGGACATGGATAGGTCCATAAGTTGAAATATTATTAACTCTGAAACAGGAGTTTCCTTCTCGTTTGGCACGGATATCATCTCTGTTTCATACTCTAGAGTAAGACTGTCCATTGAAGAACATTTTGCCCAGAGTGTTTTATTTCTCCATTGGAAAGCATGCTTAATTCTACTTTTTAAATTAATTACAAAAAATTTAGTGTTAGTTTATAATTTGCATTGCACTATGGACACCTAGCTAAGAGTCATTTATTGTTCTAAAAGTAGTACTTGTTCATTTGGTGGTTTCTTTATTCATGGGATTTTATTTCCTTTGCTTCCATGAATGTTTATTTCTAAATTTGTTGCTTGGTCACTTAGTTTGCTTCTGACCCTTTGCATCACTAATAACAGCCTTTCTAAGCCAGTGGGTCACTAAATTACATTTATTTTTCCTTCTGGAAAGAAAAAGGTAGAGTATTTTATACTTTCTCATCATTTATTGCTTTTTCACTCCTGCTTCAAAAGTATATAATGTAACTATATTTTTCAAAATCTTAACTTTTCTTCTCAAAAATAAAGAAGTTGTGAAAATACACAGCAGTGGGAAACTTTAAATATAATTAATTAAATTTCATAGAGATAAACATTAGATGTAGTATCAGGGAAAACAAGTTTGATTCTAAAATATTTTTGCTATTAAATTCATTACTAGGTTTAAATTTGATATATAGTATAAGCCATAGATTAGGTGTATGGTATTGAGTGGCATTCTGGATGAACAGTCATGCATATTTAATTTTCATAAATGAAAATATATTTTCATAATAGACTATATTGATTTTTTAACTCTTCCTACAATGCATGAGATTATGTTTTCTTTACAGTCTCACCTATTACGGAATGTTCTCAAAAATTTTCCTGTTATAAACTGACATATAAACAATTATAACAACATTAATTTGAAAGTATTTAAACATTAGTGACATTAACAATAATTTTTGCCACTTTTCTTCATCTTCTGGCATTACTTGTTCATAAACCATGTTTCATTTGTTTGAAATTTGTGCAAGCTTGACTATCCTACCTTCTCCTACAAATAAACCCTGAGGGCTTGTTTGGAGGTTCGAGCTGGGGAGTGCAGCTACTGATATAACCTTGACCAAGAAAGTGTCCTCCGCCATTGGGGAGCATCCTCATCTTGGAATGAGCATGCAGCCTAGTGGTGAAGAATGAAAGGGGCTCATGCCTCGCCAGCAAGATCAGCCTGATCAACAGGCAGCCAATGAGATGACCAGCAAGATCAGCCTGATCAACAGGCAGCCAATGAGATGACCGGCAAGATCAGCCTGATCAACAGGCAGCCAATGAGACGACCGGTGTTGGTCCAGATCACCCTCGCATCTTCATATACTGTTTTTATACTTTTTAAATTAGTTTGTAGAAACTCTCCTTTAGGAACACAGGTAACCTATTATAAGCATAGTGGGCATTTTCTCTCAATCTCTTTGGACATACTGTAGTATGGTCTAATATACAGAGACAAACATACACAAATTTGTGTAGCAAAATCGGTCACTTTTGCCTCCACATCTGGACTTTTGCATTCATTTAATAAGTTTTCAAAAACAAGCCCCTGGAAATATACTCTTCTATATCCTCAATTTTATTTCTAATGTTTTGTTCTTGTTTTGGCTTTTTAATCCTTTTGAAATACATTGGAGATACTTTGAGGTCAGGACTAAACTCTTTCCTCTCAAATGGATAGCCAACTATCTCAGAGCCATTTAATTATTTTCAATGACAGATTTGTAATGAATCATATGCCCCTGCATACATATATCTACCTTTCTACAGATTTCGAATTCTGGTTTATCAGTATTTTTCTATACCTGTTTCACTGAGACCTTTCCAAAACTTAAGTCTATAGAAATTTTTTTCCTACTGCTGACAAAGTATGGATAAATTTCAAAAATTGCTTGGTTTCTCCACCTTAATTTTCTTCTCTCATATACTTCAAAAATATTATTCACCTACCTACTGTTAAGTCAGAAATACTTAATATTAAACAGGAAAAATGGGACACTAGGAAGAAAGAAAAAGCAGTAATATAAAAACAACTGGAAATTATGGTACATGATATTAACTCATTTGTCTACCCAAGAGGCTTTGTTGAAGAAAGATGCTTACTAATGTCTTGTTTGCTGAATGCTTAATTTATTAGTTGTAAATAAATTTATTCTAAAGATCTAAAAAGAAAAATAAACACCCATGATAATTGTTTTCACTTTGATAGGAATAGTTATCTTAAAAAGCACTTTGACATTTCCTTCTACTAATTTTACTATCTTTTTTTTGAAATTAAAAAATGTTTATTTATTACTGAGACAGAGCGAGACACAATATGAATCGGGGAGGGGCAGAGAGAGAGGGAGATACAGAATCCCAAGCAGGCTCCAGGCTCTTAGCTGTCAGCAGAGAGCCCGATGCGGGGCTCAAACACACAAACTGTAAGATCATGACCTGAGCTGAAGTCACTCAATATACTGAGCCACCTAGACACCCCTAATTTTACTATTGCAATGACTCCCAAGTGCCTCCAATACTACCATAAGGAAATAATTGAATAATTATAAAAGTTTATTTCTTTTCCTACATTATTTATTTTTTAAATACTTTATTGTCAAATTGGTTTCCATACAACACCCAGTGCTCTTCCCCACAAGTGCCCTCCTCCATCACCACCACCTCTTTTCCCCCCTCCTCCTTCCCCTTCAACTCTCAGTTCATTTTCAGCATTC
>NC_043705.1:128644932-128648808 GCF_006229205.1 Suricata suricatta | reverse complement strand
TTTGGCTATTGTTGACATTGCTGCTATGAACATTGGTGTACATATGCTCCTATGCATCAGCATTTCTGTATCTCTTGGGTAAATCCCTAGCAATGCTATTGCTGGGTCATAAGGGAGTTCTATGGATAGTTTTTTGAGGAACCTCCACACTGTTTTCCAGAGTTGCTGCACTAGTTTACATTCCCACCAAGAGTGTAGGAGGGTGCCCGTCTCTCCACACCCTCGCCAGCATCTATAGTCTCTTGATTTGTTCATTTTAGCCACTCTGACTGGTGTGAGGTGGTATCTCAGTGTGGTTTTGATTTGTGTTTCCCTGATAATGAGTTATGTTGAGCATCGTTTCATGTGCCTCTATGCCATCTGGATGTCCTCTTTGGAGAAGTGTCTGTTCATGTCTTCTGCCCATTTCTCCACTGGGTTATTTGTTTTGTGGGTGTGAAGTTTGGTGAGTTTCTTGTAGATTTTAGATACTAGCCCTTTATCTGATATGTCATTTGCAACTATCTTTTCCCATTCTGTTGGTTGCCTATTAGTTTTCTTGATTGTTTCCTTTGCATCCTACGTTATTAAAAGAAATTGCATTATATATTATTTTTTATTTCCTCATTATTATCATATTTCTTGCACTTTCCAAGGATAAAATAATAAACCTAGAACTAGAAATTTAAAAAAAAAGCATACTATCATTTTTTACTATATCGGCCTGGTTGTGTACTGCAGTTTGTCAATTAATTGATTTCTAGTTCAAACATTAATTCTGGTTGTCCCTTCTAGACCTCTCAATAATCTTCATAAAAACATTGTTCCAGGCCAATTTTAAACATAACGTTAATGTCTTATGGCAAAGGAACATTCCAAATGCATATATTACCTTGAAACCAGAAGCTTTTTCTGCATGTACCCATGTCCACCAAGTTATTTTCTTTATTTCCTACTTCCTTTAATGTTTAGAAACATGGTACTTTAGGAGTATCACAGACTATAATTTAAAGGGTGGCCCAAAGTTTGAATCTCCTCAGAATCGAGAGTTTAGATAAGCAAAGGTTGCTTTCCTCTAGACAACAGATCAAGGATGGTCTTCCATCAGATTTGGGAACTGCTCTCTACCTGATGGCTTTGTAAAAAATGAAGCCAACAAGACTTTTGGCTTCTAGTGCATGTCCCGCTTCTACCAGAGCAGGTTGGCTTATTCACAGTTTCTTTTATTTACTTCTCTATTTTCTTAGTGAGAAAAATATTTGTAAACCATAATATTTTTTTCATACAGACTAATGCTTAATATTATGGAATAATAGGAGCCACATGTAAACTGATAATGACTAATGACATACAATTGTTGAAATGAAGACATACTTTTGAATATGTCTAATACTATGGGGTGCCTGGGTAGTTCAGTTGGTTAAGCATCAGTCTTCAGTTCAGCTCACAACCTCTCGGTCTATGAGTTCCAGCCCTGCTTCAGGCTCTGTGCTGACAGCTCAGGGCCTGGAGCCTGCTTCAGATTCTTTCTCTCTCTCTGCCTCTCCCCCACTTACTGTCTGTTCTCAAAAGTGAACAAATGTGAAAAAAATGTTTTAAATATGTCTAATATTATACTAATAATTACATCACTAGTCTTAATTTTCCATACACTTTGTGTTATTTTTTTTAATTTAAAAATACTGTGGGTAATGTTTGCATTGTGTCACTACATTCCAAATAATTCTAATTTTTATTTTATCTTACTGTTTGTTACCACTGCCTAGTCAATTATTAACATTAACTCCTTTAACATTTAGATATGTCCCTCCTGTTTTGGGGAGCATTTTTGTTTTCTGGGAAAGGTGTTTGAGCACTATCATCAGTACAGGCATATCCCTTTGAATACAATCTACATGTTTTTGAGATAAAATCATCACTAACAATGGGCTTATGGGAAAAAAGACATTGGCCAAAACCTATGCAGTACTCTATGTAAATAGAGTACTAAAAATGTAATCGGTGTCTTGGGAAATAACTTGGACAGACAAAGTAGGACAGGTTGTCTGGAGGCTGCTCAGGCATATTAAAATTGCACAAAAACAACAGAGGAGAAACTGTGACTTGTAGAAGGCACTGGGAGGCGGAACTCTGAGTCCTGGAGCAACTAATACCTACCTAGTGCCTAGAACTCTTCAGAGGTGTGATTGTGGCTCTTCAGAGCCACAATGCAGGGACTAAATCTCAGGGCAGTAACTAATTTTCCATTTTCCAAAAACAGAGAAGGGACCCTTGTCTGTGAAATACCCAAAGTGCTTACTATTGTTTTGCTGAGGGTTTCAATTCTTCTCCCACTATTTTTGCCCTCTTCCTTTAGTAAATCAGACATGAGACCATATAACTTTTAACTGATAACTTTCTCTTCATAACTAATGTGTATGAATAAAATTGGTTAATGGAGACATGTACTTTAGCAGATGGAAATTTCCAGCAATAGCATGGAATCCGCTACTCTGAAACAGAGTACATTTTTTATATTCAGAAGTGATGTTGAAGTTCAAAATCTGAGAGCTCATATTTAATTTTTTTAAATATGGATCTCAAGGAAAAAAGATTGAAAGCCCACTTCTAAAACTTTCATCATTTACATTTGACAAAACATATGTCTTTTAAAAATTTTTGGTCCTGAGTTTACATTGATACTTCTGATTTTTCTCACGCTTTTAATGCTTTAATATTTTACAAATAAAGCATGGTTAACTTCCTCTATATTATGCACATTTTGAACATTCACTTTTTACCCAAATTGGGATTATACCTCATTTTCTTTCATAACTTTCAGTGCTCTTATTGGCCAAGACAAACTATCTCTAAGACATGGAAATAAAGAATAATAAATAAAATAGTGCTGATAGGTTTTTCTAATGAGAGATTACTTTATATTCCTGGAATAAATTCTGTTTGTCTTGATTCATTTTGATTTAAGTACTACTGCATGGTTTAGCTTTCTAACATTTATTTGTGTTTTGGCATATATTCTAAATAAAATTTATCTATAGTGTTCTTTGCATTGAGTTATGCTAGCTTTATACGAACATTGGGTAAGATTTTTAAATATTTTCTATGTTATGGAACATTTTGAATGAAGTCAAAACTGTTCTCTAAGCTAATATTCTTAATTTATGTTACACTGTAAAAGCACCTATTTGCTTTTAGAATGCATTTGTTCAGGGTTGCACATCATATTATTATACATGATTTTATTATCTTTCTATCTGTGGCTATATGTTACATACTTTTTATCTCTTTATTCACAAGCAGGATTTTAATATTAAAAAGGACAAACATTAATTTGTTGGGTTATATTTTCATTGTGTGAATTTTTTAATATTTTCATGCAATAATTGTTTTATATACACAAAGAAAAGTATATATAAATGAAAATGTGAGGTCTAAGTCAATAGCTCTTATCTAGCACAAAAAACGAATAACATATAAACAAAGCTAAGAAGCTTAGGCTCCAGTCGTAGATACCTTTGACCTTGAGTAATTCACTTAATTCATTTGCTAAGTGATTTCTATAATACTTGTCATTATAAGTTGGATCTCAATAATGCCACTCAAAATGAAAATGTTTCCCTGGGGAGATGTGTGGGGATATTTGTGTGTGTGTGTGTGCGTGTGTGTGTGCATGTGTGTGTGCGTGCGTGCAAGTGCTACAAACTATGTAACTACTCTTAGAAATAAGTGATCGTATAAAATGGGGAATGAGACTTTTAATCTATTTACATCCATTGGTTTTGGCAAATGTATACTAAAATCCTTCAGGGGTCTGACACATTTTTCCCCCTTAATAAGAGATTTTATACCCAGGTATCTAAATCTCATTAACTTTGTCAATATGACCATGAGTACATC
>NC_043705.1:128630886-128644832 GCF_006229205.1 Suricata suricatta | reverse complement strand
CCTTCAGTCCATGGGAGTACTTCTCCAGTATTCAGTAGTCTCCCTTGATCTGTGTCCTTCACTCTTCCCCGCTCTCTTTCCCCCTTCCTCTCCCCATGGTCCCCTGCCAGGTCTCTCCTGTTAGACCTATGAATGCAAACATATGGTATCTATCCTTCTCTGCCTGACTTATTTCGCTTAGCATGACACCCTCAAGGTCCATCCACTTTCCTACAAATGGCCATGTATCATTCTTTCTCATTGCCATGTAGTACTCCATTGTGTATATATACCACATCTTCTTGATCCACTCATCAGGTGACAGACATTTAGGTTCTTTCCATGATTTTGCTATTGTAGAAAGTGCCGCTATGAACATTGGGGTACATGTGCTCCTATGCCTCAGCACTTCACTATCCATAGAACTCCCCTATGACCCAGCAATAGCACTGCAAATGAAAATTTTAAAATAATGGATGTAATTAACCTCACCAATCTATAAGACTGCAGATACATAATCTTTTAAAGGATCCTTGACACAGAGCTATTGATAATATTGCAATCAATCAATATTTATCACTTTCCAAATCAGTTCTGAGCGAGGTAATATAAATACAAAATAGGTTCAATGTATATATGATACTGCCAATTGTGTGGGAGATGTTACGTGTGATAGTTTGTGCATTTGCTTGGAATTATAAAGACCTCGTTTTGAATCCAGCTTTGCCACTTACTATTTATGAGACTATGGAAAAGTGAATTCCTTATTTACAACTGTAGCAGTGGGTACAAGACTCACAACATAATTCCCATCCTTCCAGAGTGTCTGCCTTGATATATAATCTGCCATGAAATGGCCCCTTAGTTCTGTCACCCATAAAATGAGAATAATTATAATAATATTACTTTCTTAAAGGCTTTTGGGAACAATACCTACATAATATGCATGCAATGTATGATAAGTAGTCTTACGATTTACTCTATTCATTATTATATTGAAAAGAATGGGCATGGCAAAAATGGTTATAGTTCAGTCTCAAATGAAAGAAAATAATTTCTCATCTTTCTCTTTTTAATTCATATTTAAAAGCCTGAAAGTAGAGTTTATAAGAACAATACATGATCATCTGTCATTAAGAATAGAAAGAAAAAAAAACATATTATCTTGATAATAAAATAGTTTCATCAATTGGAGATTATTTTAGCAATATAAGGGTTTATTCTGCAATAGTCCCATAGTGAATTCTCTGTAGGTATCTGGATAGAAGGTACTTCTAAATTAGATATTCTACCAATCTAGGTGGCTCTTATACTTTGTCTTGTCATTTTCAAAGAAAATACTGATATGTTTTTGTGTATTCTTGAGTTCCAATTTGAAATTCATTCACATACATTCCACACAGAATTCAGCAAATTCAGAGCTTGTATTGATAAAAATGTTTTTCTTGTCCAGAAACATCATTCTGTCTCACCTTTACAGTTGATCCTCCCATCTCAAGAATTAATAAAGCTTTTCGACTTTCAGAATAGATGTCAAATTGTTGCCTGAACAAACTTTTAAAGGCAACACAAGAACAGTGTTGTGAAGTACTTCTGTGTGTTTTAGCTTAAATTGACTGTTAATACAGTTCTTTTTCCAAGTTTATAGAAAAATGGCCTTCAAAAAGATAGTTTTGTGAATGTGCTGCCCATTCAACCTGTCACATTATCTGACTACTGTCAATATAAGTCAGTGGCATGTAAATCCATCCAATGAAATAAATTCAATTAATTGAGTTTTGATTCAAAATGGTTCTAGGCAAAATACCTTATGTTTTCTATGAAATGATTATTGAAATATGAACCATAATGCTGTTCAGGGTTTTGTGTGTGTGTGCTCTTCAATGTTTTTTGTTTTTTGTTTTTTGTAAGACCTCACAAAGTGAATTTGTCTTCTGATATATTTCATCTTTCAGACTATGTTCTGAAGTGTCTATAGGGATTCCAAAAGTACCTCACTTTCTGCCAGGTTTGACAGGCAGTTCAACGATCATGACTAATCACAACAAGGTTATTAGCCTGAGTGATTTCAAAGTTTGCTGGTTTTATACTTTATTTGTTTTCCTTCTCATAAATTTACAAGCCTCTAAAAGGTCTCTTTTAAAGAAATGAAAGGCTTGGGACTCCTGGATGGCTCAGTCAGTTAAGGGCCAGCCTCCTGATTTTGACTCAGATCATGAATTTAAGGCTGTGAGACCAATTCCATGTTGGGTTCCATGATGGATACTTAAGATTCTCTCCCTCTCTCTCTGTCCCCCTCTGCTTGCACAGATGTATGTGTGGGAAAACATGCTCTCTTCCTCTCTCTCATAAAATAAGTGAATAATAAATAAATGTAAGGCTTAAAAACAAACAAATGGACTTTAAAATAATCTAATGACTTTCTACCACTATATTCCTGTATTTAATTAATTTTTGACATATTTGATATGCTATATCAAAGATTATTATGTGAAAAATATACAACTTATGAATAATTTAGAATATATTGCAAAAATCAAATGTCAGACATGGGAATATCAAAAACTTTTAAAAGAAAATTTATCTGTAATCTTGCAGTCAGTCAAGATTATTTAATAACTTTATCCATTTATTTCAAAACTTTCATTTGAATATTTCCGTGTATGTCAATAAAAGGCATAACTATGAGAAACAAAAAGGTTTACTCTATGAAATAAACACATTATTAGTTAAATTATTATGTGTTTACTAAAAGTCACCATAATTATAAGCTAAGATTTGTTACAAATGTTTTATTTGAAGACTCATACATAGGATTATTTTTATGGCATAATATAAAACACAAATATACTCATCTTTCCCAGCTGTGAGAGTACCAAAATATTTCTTCCCAGAAATATTCTGATGGATAAATACTTCCTTATATATCCTCAGAAATCTCATTTTACTCATTTTAATCTTATTTTATATTGGATTTTAATACTATTAAGTGTTTCTGATTTTAAATAATGAATTCAATACTTTTTCAAACATATATACCCCTCCCTCTACCAAACATGTTGGAGAAGAGCTTTTCTTGTTTTCTCTCTATATAGATTTTTCTACTTCTATACCTGACATTATTAAATTTCCATTTGGTCTGTTTCAATTTCCCCTAGAATTAACAGTAACCTATTAACTGTTAAAAATAATTTTAAAAAGTTTAATCTAAAACCTGTTTACTAGGGGCACCTGGGTGGCTCAGCCAGTTAAGCATCTGACTTCAGCTCAGGTCATGATCTCGTGGTCCTTGGGTTCAAGCCTGCTTTTGGGCTCTGTGCTGATAGCTCAGAGCCTGGAGACTGCTTCAGATTCTGTGGCTCCCTCTCTCCCTGCTCCCCCACATCTAGCATTCTCTCTCTCTCTCTCTCAAAAATAAGCAAACATTAAAAAAATATGTTTACTATTTGCCATGCAATAGACTAGACAATATGTGAAGAGGCCCGGTAAATATTTGCATTATTTAGTGTGCATGACTTTGCATGTACAGTGCTTGAGTTTCTGGGTGTGAGTGCACATGGTTTTCTGTGTGTATGTAGGGGTGTGTGTGTGTGTGTGTGTGTGTGTGTGTGTGTAGAAGGAGGAGTGCAGAGGAAAGAAGGAGTATCAAGTACAATTTTGTAACTGTTGACATTAAGTGCCTTTTTAGATATTCAAGTCAATATGTATACTTGGAAGTCCCTTAGGTGGAGTTACTTTTTGAGATTCAATCTAATGTATATGGTAGCTGAAACCATACAGTGCCTGACATAAGTCAGGGAAGTTTAAAAAATGAGAAAACCTGTTTGAGGAACATAAAACCTTAAGATTCAGGCAAGAAACAAGTACATGCCAGACATACTGGGGAGCAACCACCCAAAAGGAAAACTAGAAGATAGTAGTGTCTTGGAAATAAATGGAAAAGAAAGCCTTAAGAAAGAAGTTGGCACCTCAGTTCTCTACAACTCTTGGCTCTACACCTTCAGTGTCCTTTCTTCCCAGTCACCCTCCCTAGCAACTTCTGATGAGGACATTGAAGAAGACGTTCTGCTTAGTAAATCTGCTTCCTAAGTACAGACATTTGGGCCTCAGAAGTAAAACATTAAAAAATCATTATTGCTATTATTCCAAGTGGTTCAGTCTGTAGACAATACAACTCACTCAAAACCATTGTGAATTTTTTTGCAACTGATCAAATCAATGCCTTGTATATAAACTCATAACTATAATTTTACATAAGACATGTATCACTTCAGATTTAAGTATGATTATTTCAGATGTTTCAGACTTCTGTGATACTCTGCCCATGCAAACATTCAACATGGACTCTGGATGATTTTCCCAGATTCTTCCTATTCTGATTTAAATTCCATATTCTAACTGTGCTACACTGTGAACAGTTTTCTAAACAATCAATATTGAAGGTTATGAATAGAACTCTTCCATAAACTGTCCCATCTTTTCTAACTAATTTCATCTCTTAGGTACACTCTGGTCTCTTATCGGTTACCTAAATGATTTTATTCACACTTCATCATTGTGGGCAGGACCCACACTCTATATGCATATAAACAATGTAAGAGTAGAAGTTTTCAGTTGGACTTTAGTAGAAAATTATTACGTACAGTAATTAGATATAAATATATATGTTTATGTACATATATATTTAATAATTAGTTATAGTTTTATAGTTCTAGAATACTTGGTGAGCTAAAGAAAACTTTATTTTGCTTCCAGATGAAACTTTGTAAATTTGTAAATACTCCCAAATATATGCAGTTATGTGTATCTCTATACATATAGGCATTACTAAAATATATACAGTATGATAAGTGACAAATATATTACTTTGAGAAGATCAATTTAACATTGATCATACTAGAATTAAATTTCTTATGAAAATAGAGATAACTTCTGTTTCATTTAATGATGCAGTCAAATAGTATCATCAGTACCTGGCATATGGTAGTTATTCAATAAATACAGAAGAACTAGATGATTAGATAAATCTACATATCTATTTCTATGTAGATAGTGTATATACATATAAATCTCTCTCATGAATTTTCTATATATTTTATTGTGTACTATATATAACAATTTATTGTTTCTAACTTTTTTCTTTTAAGAATATATTACTAATACTGTTAAAGAGTATAAGTTGTTTTTTAAAATATAATTAATTAGTGAATTATTATTTCTTTGTCTTGCATAATTTCTATGGTCATAGTTTTCATACTATATTGAATAAAGGTGGAAAGATTAGTCATTCTTGCCATGTTCCTGAGCTTAGAAGAAAAGCTTTCACTTTTTCATCACTGGGAATGATCTTAGCTGTGGAAAGCTATAGTGATTAATACAGAGATGTATTGACATAAAAGCATAATAGAGAGCAATGGAACAGATTAGACAGCCTAGAAATAAACCTACATATATGTAGTATAATGGTCTTTGGCAGGAGTTCCAAGAATATGCAAGGGGAAAGGATAGCCTCTTCAAAAATTCTGTTGGAAAAACCAAATATCCACTTGCAAACATATTGAATTAAACCCTTACTATAAACAATACACAAAAATCAACTCAAAGTAGGTTAAAACCTTTAATGGAAGAAATCAAACTGTAAAACTCCCAGAAGAAACCAGGGAAAACACCTTTCAACATTGAGTATTGCAATGATTTCTTAGTATGACACCAAAAGCAGAGATAACAAAAGCAAAAATTGACACATGGGACTGCATCAAAATAAAAAAAAAGTTCCTCACAGCAAAAAGTAAAATTAGAAAAGGCGAGATAATAAAATTATGAAATGAAAAAATATTTGCAAACCATATGTCATACAAGATTTCAATTTCCACATACATAAGAAGTGCTTAAAACTCAAAGGAATGAGCACTTAAATTAACAAAAGATTTTAACAGACAATTCTCCAAAGAACACATGCAGGTAACTAACAGGCATTACGAAAAGATGCTCAATGTAGCTATTTACCCAGGAGATTCAAATAAAAACCATAATGAGATGTCATCTCACACTTGTTAGAATGGCCATCTTTTATACATATAAAACAGTATTTGCAAGACTATGGAAAAAATGGAATCTATGTACTACTGATGGGAAAGTAAGATGGTGAAGAAACTATGAAAAAGGGTATTGGAGATACCTCAAAAAAATAAAATAAAAACAAAAGCACAAATAAATAAGTTGGATTATATCAAACTTAAAAGCTTCTGCATAGAAAAAGAAAAAAAAAGATAGAAGAAAAGGCAACCTGTAGACTGGGAGAAATACTTAAACCATTTATCAGATAAGGGATTAATATCCAAAATATATAAAGAACTCCTATAACTCATTAACAAAAACAAACAAGTAATCATTAAAAATGGTCAGAGAAAGTGAACAGACACGTTTTCCAAAAATGACATCCAAACTACCAACAAGTACATGAAAAGATGCTCAATATCATTAATGATAAGGGAAATTAAATCAAAACCACAATGAGATATCACTTCGAATATTTTGCAATGCTTACCATCAAAAAGAGAAGAAATAAGGAATTTTGGCAAGGATGTGGAGGAAAGGAAAACCTGTGCATTTTGCCAAAAGCCAGCCTGGTCGATAGCTTCTACAATAGTTCCCTGTAAGTTCATAGCTGGGTATCCATTCCTTTCTCTGATCCCCTTTCCTTCTAATATGTGGAATACATCAAAAGTGATAGGATATTACTTCTGCGTTTAGATTACAAAGGTTAGGATCTCCCCTTTGCTCAGTTTGGTCACTTCAGCTGCCATACTGTGAACTGCCTGGTGAAGAGGGTGGAGGTTGGCTTTCCATCAACAGCCAGTGAAGAATCTGGGTCCTTAATTCAAAATGTGAGGTTGTCCTGCCAAAAACTATGTAGGTGAGCTGGGAAGCAGACCCATCCTCGAGATGCCTATGCTCTTGTGAGAGACCTAGAGTATCTGAGGACACAATGCAGCCATGTTGGGAGTCCTCATCCACAAAACTGTGACAAAATGAGTGTTTATTCATTTAAGGAGCTGGGATGGCAGAAATTTGTAACACAGTGATTAAATACAGCTAGTAAATATGAATGATCTCATGTCATAAACCTCAACAAATCTAGTTCTAGATATACACCATAAAAATTGTATAGTTCTTATAAACTGAGAAATGGACAAAAAATGGGCTGCTCATAAAATTAATTTTTTTAGTTAATAAACATAGAACACAAACCTAGAACACAAAATTATGAGTAAAACCATTAAGTTACAATAATTACATTTACAGACAATTTTATACTTGCACATGAAAGTAGCAAAACATTATATGTTATATATAATTTGTTCATATATAGTAAGATATGTTCATTTTTTAGTATAAACATATTTGTTTATATAAATTTTTATAATATAAAACTTAATATAAACACTAAGATTAGGATAGTGCCCCAATGAAGGATCACTGAGCTACCAAAGAAGGGGCCATGTCATTTATAATGTTTATTTTTCAAATAATAGGTTTGATGCAAATGCAGCAAAATGCTATTATTTTTTCTTACATTTTGGTAGGGCATGCACAGATATTTTTAATATTATGTGCTACCTTCTTATTTAAAAGATTTAATAATTTTAAGCATAATGATTAATAAGGAGAAATTAAACAGTCTAAAATGTGACACATTCCTATGAAGTTGATAAAAGTGCCACTAATATACAAAGAATGGAGATGGAAACGCCTGCCCTTAGTTTAGGCGAGCTAAGAGAGGACCCAATTAGATACAGATCTTGTTTATTGTACTACTCTGATGACAGCGGATCAGCAACCATAATATATCAGATGATTTCCAAGACATTAAGCAAACAAATCATTTATATAGAGTAATGTAAACAAATCATTTATACATCTACTGCACATAGTGCGTCTCTAAACTATGCCTCAGAGACATCTAGTAGATAGTATAAGGCAGAGCAAATCTATCATACTTTGTTATTGCTGGAAAAAATACTTAAAATGACATATCATCCACTAAAAATAGGAAATACATTATTCAGCCATGGAAACCTGGCATCTAGGAATGTTAGTATTATTATGGTAATTAGAGGGTAACATAATTGTTCAAACTTTTAGGCATTTGATGTGGAGAGAAAAATGGAGTCACTTGGGCCAAGCAGGGACCTGTGTTGAACAATGATGCAAGCAGCTGAGGGCATTACACTGGCTGATGACACACACAGAACTGGTAACCAACAGAAAAAGAGGAAGTCTCCAAAGGCCCAAGACTGATCAAACCCTTTAAAAAGAGAGAATTTTTGCAGGAAACTGTCAGACTCCTCAGACACTGACCCCTGTCTATGTCTGACCACATTAAAGAGGCAGCTGCCATGGAAGAGTCTGCCCCATCAGCCTCCTAACAGAGCTGAGATCCTTCACGATGTGAACATGAGAAAGCGGTAAGTGCTGGGAGCTGACCTGGACCAGACAAAGACCTTATCTCAAGTTCGTGCTCACAGATCGACCTTGTATTTGGATGCTCAACATCCTTACCCCTATTCTATCTTCCATCTATTCTATTGTGTTTGTTATGACGTGTCTTGTGCTTTGCTCTGTGTGATATGTAAGAAGACAAGTTAAACATGTGAAATCTCATTGAGCTTGGGACCCTAACCCTGCTCTTATTATGTTCACCTTGCTTTATGAACTGAGTAAAGCTGACACTGAGGAATGACACACGTCATAGCATGCTCGTGACCCTTGATATGCAGCAAATTATATTAATGATGGGCAGACCTACAGTTCTTTTAGAATTCTATTTGTTGTGGCATATAGATAAACTTTATAGGTTATACATTTTTAAACTAGTTTGTTTCCTTTTTTAAAATGTATGAGTTACTAAATGCTAACATATGTAATACCAAAATTTCCTTGCTTTGTTTATATTTTGTTACTGTGACAAAAAATTGATAATCATTAAAATAATGTCTACCATGTATACGTTTTGTTTTGATCATGATTTGCTTAACAGTCAACAAAACCTGATTTCAAGATATTATTTGTAGCTGTTTGTAAATAACACATGGTTTGGGCACAGCAGAGGGGATGGGGAGTGGTTAATAAGATGCCAGGGATTCCCAGATCCTCCATCACTCACTAGCTGGTTTCTAAACCTTCACTGTCATACACTCTAATACACACTCATCGCTAGTAAGGTGGAATGAACTGTGGGGGACATTGTATTAATTTCTGTGAATCATTTACACTTTAGTGCTCAAATATAATTTTGGTAATATGTATAGGAAGAAAAAATATACATATGACATTGAAAACAATATTGGGGACCAGACCAGATGGGAGGAATCTGGAAGACTGAATGAAATTTGGAGTACTAATTTGTTTTGTTTGCAATAATGGCTCAATTTCCTCAACACTTCCTCTATCTGTGCACTTTTCTGTGTGTTTTCAATGCTCTCCCACTGTGGGCTTGGCTTGTGACTTGCTTAGTTAGGTCAATATGCCTTTGACACGAGCGGGACACTCAGTGTCCTGAAAAGTATTTGCAAGATTGGACTTAAAAGCTCTTGAGCTTCTGACATCCCCATAATAAGAGGAGGCCTGTGCTAGTGTGATGGTCCTGTAAGGAGGACAAATGACAACTGAAGCCCAGAAGTATTAACTGAAGGCCCTATGCAAGTCCAGTCAAGAGCACATCAAATTTCAGATCCTGCCAATCTCCAATAACTGTGCAAGTCCAACCAACGTAAGTTGGGTCCCACCCAGATCAACAAAACCACAGCCAGCCACTGGTAATATAGGTAATAAGAAATATGGGTACATTTTAAGCTACAGAATTTTGGAGCAGTTGGTTTACAGTGATAATTAGATGCTGTAGTCCAAATATCCTCCTATGAAATGCAATTCCTATAATCCCTAAATGTTCCATAGTGATGCTACAGAAATTTGTAAGTAATTCACCTTAAATTTTTTGTTCTTCATATGACAAAAGTTTGTTCTAAATATAAAATAATATACACAATCATGTAATGTATGTATGGAAGAGACTTTCACAAGTTATTTTTGAGAAATATAAAAATATGATAAATATTAAACATGTCATCATAACCTAGAGAACATACAAAGTAGGGGAGATAATTAAATATGAAAACATTTACTCTTTCTTCCCCATTCATTAATTTAATAATCATCTTTTAAAAATATATAGAGTTGTATATTGGTATAGATTAACATAACATAAATTGTAAAGTCCAATAGAGTGAATGATCATTTCCTAATTGCCTTTTTTTGTTGCAGCTCATGTGGAAAAAATGAGTTTTATATTATGTTTTTTAAAATATTTATTTATTTTTGAGAGAGACAGAGAGACAGAGAGACAGAGAGCACAAGTAGGGGAGGGTCAGAGAGAGAGTGAGATGCAGAATCCGAAACAGGTTCTAAGCTTTGAGCTGTCAGCACAGAACCCAACGTGGGACTTGAACTCAAGCTCTGAGATCATGACCTGAGCTGAAGTTGGATGTTTAACCAACTGAGTCTCCCAGGCACCCCTACATTTATGATTTTAAGGTGCACCTTTTATTTCAGTTTAGCTTAATTTAATTTAGTTATTTATTTTGAGAGAGTGTGTGTGTGAGCCAGGGAAGGACAGAGAGAGAGAGAGAGAGACAAAGAATTCCAGTTTTCCAGCTGTCACTGAAGAGCCCAATGCAGGGACACACCACACCAGGAGATTATTACCTAAGCAAAATCCGGAGTTGCATACTTAAAAGACTGAGCCACCAGGTGCCCCTTCAGGTGCACTTTTTAAATGAAAAAAATATAAATTTACATATAAGACAGCAAACCAAACATTGTACTGTCATTAGGATCATTGATATTGATGAGC
Organism: Suricata suricatta; assembly: GCF_006229205.1. NCBI lineage: Eukaryota > Metazoa > Chordata > Mammalia > Carnivora > Herpestidae > Suricata > Suricata suricatta. The sequence goes on along the minus strand of NC_043705.1, from coordinate 128,633,941 downwards.
ATTTTTCCATGTTTTATCTCTTATGAAATCAGGGCTATTTATTTAAGTAATGTGTAAATATAATTTTATAGCATATGTTTTTATATTAATTATGCATTTTAATCTTACATGTTAGAATCAAGCAAATGTAAATTAAAATGGACACTTTAGGTAAATATGCTCCCTTATTTGCTCATCAATTGAAGAGCAATGGGGTTTAAGTAAATGAGAAGAACCTGAAGTAATGGTGTGCCCTAATAATTTATACTGAAACTTAAAGAAGGAGAAACAAAAAGTTTAAAATCATGCACTTTTTAATTATTTGTAAAAGAAATACCAAAAATCTTGAAATATATATACAATCTCACAACCTATGGATACAATTGAAAAGAGACTCTGGATCTTGGAAAACATGCTTGCTTTATGAATATGTATAATGGTACTGAAAAAAGTAAGAAGGGAGCTTTTAGGATACTCCATCTTTATCCAATATTTCCCAAGGAAGGACTTCTAGAGGTCTGTCTTGAGCCTGGGCCTTTTCTCCAATCTTCAGACTCAAATCTTCTCTCCTTTGATGACACTTTACGTGGCTACCTGATTTTCAGTGCGGACTTTACATAAATCTCAGTCTTCCCTGGTCATATAGTCTACACTATAAGACCCCACTCTCTACTTACTATCATAACAGAACACCCCAAAACATAATACAGAGAACCACCATTTATTAAGCTCGCAGATTCTACGGATCAGGAATTTGGATAGGTCTAGACTAGACTAGATTAGACTAGACCAAATTGGTTTAACTATAGCTGTGGGGACTTTAAGGCCAGGGACTGAAATCATCCACACTGTATCCATAATCATATATCTGCCTTTCAGCAGGGAACACAGATGAAATTTTCAAAGGACCTACGAGTCAAAAAGCCGGAGTCCCAATGGACAAAGTGAACTCTTTATTGTGAACCCAGCTGCAAAGCCATCATTGCCATTCCTACTGTTAATATTTTAGTTAAATTAGTCTCAGACACACCAGGATTCATGAAGATGTGGACCAGCACTGCCTTTTAAAGGCAAGGTGGTAATACCACATTGTAAAACAGCATGTAGGATGGGTGATATAGTTGTGGCTATATTTGAAAAATACCACCTGTCACAACCATATGCTCCTTTTGCTTAATTTTTCATCTCTTATCACTAACATTCAATGTGTTTTACATTTTTATTTTTTGTGTAATTTCCCATTAGAGTTAAGTTTCATTTGTTTTGTTTCATAGCTTTCCACAACACATGAGAAGTTCCTGGAACAAGTAATCATTTAATAAATATTTGTTGGGTGAATGAATATATGAGTGATTCTTTTAAATTAATTTTAAAAAGAGAAGAGAAAATGCAAAATAGGCTTAATATGAATAAAATATGGACATAGAGATGTAGAATAAATTAAAATAATATATTTTAAGGCTGTTCATGTTCCTGTATGCTCAACTTACATATTTTAAACTTTGATGATTTCCTTTACAATCAAGAAGTTTCCTTATTTCTTTTATTTCTAATATTTTAGACTGTCTTTTTCTAAGGTAGAAAATTACAATGTTAGCATATACTGTATGATTTCTAGTGTTCACTTCATCTATAAATCAATCAAATTATGAGTTTAAGCTCTGAGATATATCCAGCTATTCATTTGCTGTTAGAGGCTACACTGCTTCAAGAAAACTTCTAGGGGCGCCTGGGTGGCTCAGTTGGTTAAGTCTCCAACTTCGGCTCAGGTCAGATCTCACGTTCGTGGGTTCGAGCCCCGTATCAGGCTCTGTGCTGACAGCTAGCTCAGAGCCTGGAGCCTGCTTCCGGTTCTGTGTCTCCTTCTCTCTCTGCCCCTCCCCCTCTCATGCTCTGTCTCTCTCTGTATCAAAAATTAAATAAAACATTTTAAAAAATTAAAAAAAAGAAAACTTCTAGAATGTCAGATATATCTTTTATAGAGAAATTGAAAACATAAGTGAGCATAATGAGCTTGCAAATTTTATGTTAAGTTTCGAGGAAAGAATTAGCGATTGTAAAGTAGATGTTATGAGGTTAATATGATGAGGTTAATACGTTGACAATCATGTTGCTTCATATATGTGATGGAACTGATGATAGTGACAAGAATTTATCAAATTTAAAACTGAAAAATTAGGGAAAGGAAAGGTGATTATATATATTTTATATATAAATTTAAATAGTCATTGGTTTCTAACTGGTACTTACCATTCAAATGAGGGAAGGGCACGTACTTGATTGCTAAATAATATAAGGAAAAGAGAAGCAGCTAGAATAGAGATTTTAGTTTGGGATGATTATAAAGCAGAAAGCAGAATATGTGGGTGGTTGAATGCATATAAGATGAGGACTATATATGTTAGTATTTAAGAACTATTTTCATACATTCCACAGTAAGATATATTTTATGGATTAATTCACTCATCATACACATGAACATTGATATAGTGCTCTTACAAATATAACATGAAATCTGTGCCTATGCATCATTTTCCTCCACTGCAAGGCTCTTAAGTCAATTCAATTTTAGGATGAAGAGACAATAAGTGTATTTTCCTGTTTCAAGCCATTGTGTCCATTCTGCCTTCAGAAGAAATGAAGTATGAATTGTGCACTTATCCTCAATTGGCCACTCTGCCCATATTTCACTGGATCAGAACGCACAGGGGGAAGAAATACTAGAAATATTTTTTCTCTCTCTCTCTGTCTCCCTTTCCCTTTCTCTTTCGCTCTTCCCTTCTCCTTCTCCTCCCTCTTTCTCTCTCAATTACATAAACATATGTACTTTAGTAAATATACAAATTTTCAAGTGAACCTTAATTTTCTTCCATATAACTTTTTTGTGCATATTAGAAAATATTTTATTTTATTTTTATTTTTTATTTAAAATTTTTATTATTTTTTTACTTTATAAAGTTTCATATTTTTTAACATATGCAATTATTTTCCATCATTTACAATACAGTAGTTGCAATAACACTCCAAACAGAAAAGCAAAGTAAAAAATCAAAACACCAACTTCTGTTTCATGTAA
>NC_043705.1:128627596-128630786 GCF_006229205.1 Suricata suricatta | reverse complement strand
TAGCTACCTTTTATGTAGGAAATGGATGATGAAGTCTTTGGTGTTGTAAAAGCAACTTCTTTTAAACATAACCACTCCCACCACCAAAAAAAGAAGAGGAAAAAAAAAGGTGAAGAAAATAATAAGGGAAAAGCCCAAGACACACTTTCTATGGAAAAGGAAAAAAAAACCAGCATGTAATTTCTGTCCTTGATGGAATGTATTAAATAAGCAAACACCCCAACAAGGAAAACAAGTACTACAATGTAAAAATATTAAGAAAAGAAAACCCTCTCACATGCATAAATGAAAGATTGCACACAAAGAACTCACATCTTTTCCAAGTGAACCTTTAAACTGCAGTTCTTTGTAGATTTTTTTCCTTGTTGCCAATATAAGATGAAAACCATTCTATATTTCTCACACCATTTTCGATCACTCTTTTTTGGACTTGATACAATTTAAAGTAAGCAAACATTTTGGGGATTCTTTATTTTATGTTGCTACATGGGTTAGAATTGTTTAGTTTTATCACATCTAGTCCCACTTCATAGCAGACTAGGACTCTGTAATACATTCTGGACGAATGAACAAAATTACTTACACTCACTGATTTTCGTCCTCCTCAATTTTAAACTCAAGATGGTAATATCTATGTGATACACAAAGCATCAAATGCCTCAAACTTTTCCTTTACTATTCACTTTAATCAGTGTTCATAATTTTTAGCTTCTCGGACTTGATTTTCTTTCTCCCTGCAAACTACAAAAATCCCATTGCCTTACTCAGATCTAAGGTTGCAAATTCCTGTAACAGCTGTCAAATAAGTTTCAGGAAGATGAAAAATGTTCTTTTTTCCCTGCAGCTGAATAAAAGCAAATAATAATCTGTAATACAGAACTGTTACTATAGCTTTGGAATATAAGTTTTATCTCTAATAGAAATAAAACTTTGATTGGCTATTTAATGTTTGTGGCCCTTCGAATAATGATTAATTTTCCAGAGTATGATAGTTATAAAGCTTCTAAGTTTCACTTGTTAAGCCAGAAGTTCATTGCTATTATCATTTTTCCTCTTCTCTGACATGCATCACACTTGGGGCATAAGCAACAACAAGAATTACACTAGCATATCTACTAGACATGTTTGATTTCTTATTTTAATAAGGTTTGAGTTTTGATGTCCCAATTAAATCTGCATACCTTCTAGCTTTGGTATGAGGACTGGATATAAATCACCACGTAACCAGCAGAGTGACAAACGATGAATTAAATGCTCAATTAAATCTGGTGATGGTACATAATGAAAAGTGCTGGATTAGATGGACAGGCCATTAGCATTTTGGGCAATTGTTAAGTCTGATTTTTCTTGTTCGTATATAGATAGAAAAACACACAACGTCACTGTGAAATGACAAACCTAACATGAGATTTTACCATGAATAATTTCCCTCCAGATTAGAGAGAAGATTAATGTTGAATTTTCAAATAATTACTTTAAATTAATTAAAAATAGAAAGGAAAAGCAATAAAAGGAAGTCTTCAAGATGTGAAATAAAAAATAAGTTATCACTGGATACATTTTCAGAGTAAACAATTTCCCTGAATACAAATTGGACTTCGTATTCCCAGTTTGTTTCCAGTACAAAGTCAAAGTGTCATTTTATATTAGGTGAATAATAAGACTCCACAGCTCATTAAAGCATAAATTCATTTCTTTGCTTCTCTTGTGGTGTAATGTGCTTGCATTTTTGCCCAGAGGACACATAGTAACATGAACATTTATCTGTAATTAAAGATTCACAGACCATTAGCAGTATAGAAATTTCCTTGCAAGTTAAGGCAGGGAAATGAGATGTTTTAAAAATTTTCTGTCTCATGTGAATGTTATCCTCCCTTTCTTTTGTTCACGTTTTCTAAGCTGGAGGAACCCGTTCCTTGAGTGGCTTTCTTCCAAAGTAAGGTAGAAGTATTTGATAATCTACCACCTTCTTTTCTCTCAGTAATTGTTAAAATGTTTTCTGCTATTCTGTTCTCCGTGAGGACTGTCTAAATTGATTAGAGAAATGAGTGCTAACTCTAAATTTGTCTGTCTGTATCCTTAAAGATATGTGCTAGAACAGATGAAGGTGAAGAGAAGGAAGCCAAATCAACAGATGCAAAGCTCAACAGCTCATCACCAAAGTGGGGGTGGAGGACACATTATTGATATTAAACTGAATATCTACAAAAATATTTCCCAAGGAATTAAATATTATAATATGTGTGGGTAATATCTTACTAGTGATATTAAAATACCAGCAAGTGTTAGTAAAAAAAAAGTGTTTTACAACAATTATCTAGATAAATTATCTGGTCTACATTCAGTCATGTAATAAAAGTATATTAATATCTATTCTGTATTCTAGGTAGAATCATTTGTCAAACAGTATTTGTCTAAGACATATTTGTTGAACATTTGTGTTAAATTAAAAGCATTACAAAAATAATATGATGGACAGGAGCACAGATTATGAAAATAAATTACATGGGTCAAGTTCTCTTTCTGACACTTTCTAGTTTAGTGACCTTGACCAAATTGTTATTTAAGCTCTCTCTTCTCCAATTTCCTACTTAAACATAGGATGTGGCAACAACTGCCAAGGCTTATTTCTACCTATGTCTCCATTTGTTTTTAGATACAAAGTCCAAATATGTTTCCATTCATGTTAGTTCATTCAGGTGATTCTTTTCCAGGGACGGAAGTGAAACAAGTGATTGCAGCATTTTCCAGCCTGGTCTACAAAATTGACCCATCCATAATTTTGTTCTTCTTTGCCTTCCAAATGTAAAAGGGAAATAATTCTGATGATTTCATGATCAGAGACACATGATGGAAGATGGCAATGTCCCTAAATTACTGCTGAGGGAAGATGCTTCCCTGCCCTTCAAGAAACCTATTTTAATATGAAAGAGAAATATATTCTCATTAAGTAGATCCATGGGGATTTGAGACTTTAGGTTCTTTGTTACAGAATTATACTTCTCTAAATAAAAGATGAAGCCCTTAATAGTATATATATATATATATAGTATGTATATAGTATATATAGTACATAGTATATATAGTATGTATATACTATTAGTATAGTATATAGTATACTATATATAATATACTATATATATAGTATATAGTATACTATATATAATATATATATTATATATAGTATATA
>NC_043705.1:128574205-128627496 GCF_006229205.1 Suricata suricatta | reverse complement strand
GGGTGCCCTTAACTTGAGGTAGGGGATCAATAATTGGATTTAGGCCAATGGAACATGAGCAGATCTGATGGAAGAAACTGCCACACCTGATTTTAAACGTGTCCTGTGTGCACACACATCTAGTCACATTTTAACTGTCAGGAACTGTGAAGGTGTATGATGAAGACAGTGTTATCAAAAATATAAAGAGTCCAGAGCCCTGAATTACCTTCTGGACCAACATAGGACTCTGAAAATTTAATCTTTATACTGGTTAGCTTTGACATTTCAAAAACCCATCCATCCCTAACAATGAGGATGCTTAACCGGCTGAGCCATTCAGGATGCTAACAAAGTCTGTCATGGATGCAAACATAAGAAGCATTTTTTTTGTTCTTGGAAGATTCATGATGTATTAGGGAAATAAAATATACCAATTTTAACTGTATGGAATGTATAAGATATGCATGATAACTATATTCCTATTTTTAATTTTTTAATGTTTTATTTTGTTTTATTTATTTATTTAAGTTTCTTTTTTATGTTTTTAATTTATTTTTGAGAGACAGCGGGAGCAGGTCAGAGAGAGAGGGAGACACAGAATCCAAAGCAGGCTCCAGGCTCTGAGCTAGCTGTCAGCACAGAGCCCAACGCGGGGCTCGAACTCATGAACCACGAGATCATGACCTGAGCTGAAGCTGGACGCTTAACCAACTGAGCCACCCAGGCACCCCTTTTTTGTTTTATTAATAGTTTATTACCAAGTTAGTTTCCATATAACATTCAGTGCTTTTCCCCACAAGTGCCCCTCTCCATCCCCGTCCCCTTCCCCCCCGCCCTCTTCAACCTTCAGTTTGTTCTCAGCATTCAAAAGTCTCTCATGATTTGCCTCACTCCCTCTCCCCAACTCTCCCCTCCTCCCCATTTCCCATTCCCATGGTCCCCTATTAGGTTTCTCCTGTTAGACCCATGAGTGACAACATATGGTATCTGTCCTTCTCTGCCTGACTTATTTCGCTTAGCATGACACCCTCGGGGTCCATCCACTTTCCTACAAATGGCCAGATTTCATTTTTTTCTCATTGCCATGTAGTGTTTCATTGTATATATAGTCCTATTTTTAAGAGTAGTGAGATTTTGCAAATTTTCACAATTAAAAGGGTGATACCAAAAGACACAGGGATTTATATTTGATGATTTTTTTTAACGTTGATTTATTTTTTTGAGAGACAGAGACAGGGTGAGTGAGGGAGGTCAAGAGACAGAGAGTAAGACATAGAATCTGAAGCAGACTCCAGGCTCTGAGGGATCAGCAGAGAGCTTGATGTGGGGCTCAAACCTGTGAACTGTGAGATCATGACCTGAACCAAAGTTGGACACTTAACCAACTGAACCACGCAGGTGCCCCACATATTTGATGATTCTTAAGACATGTACTTAGTTTAATTCTACAAGTACTAAGCAGTTATTTTTATTTTATTTTTTATTTTTATTTTATCATTAAAATAAATTAGCTTACCCAACCAAGAAAAGTAATTACTGTCCATCAAAATATATGGTTTATATAAAAATCATGTTTCCTAATAGAAAAGTACCTTTCTGAAAATAAGTAAACTTTGAATTTTCTTCTATCAGCTTTTAATCAAGTGGCCTTTGAAGATATAAGTCTCCTGAGCTCTGGTAAATTCCATTAAGATTCTGCACCTTGACGGCTCTGCGGCTACAAACCCTACTAGCTTTTTCATAATTTACAAAAGATGATTAGGTTCTTATTTACCTGCGCTCTGTGTTAAGTGTGCTCTATAAATCTTCTCTTCAAATAGATAACCTGGTTATGAAAAATTCTAGAACCTATAAATAGAAATTTTAAATATCTCCATGCAAAAAAATTAAGCATTTCTTCTGTCATGTGTGATACCCTTAAAAGCCATTTAAAAGAGATAATTTCGGGCTTCCTTCTCCTCTAGAATATTAGAGTTATGAATTACTGATCTGTCTCACCTGGATTGGAAATGTTATTCTTCTAATTAATTTTTAACAGTGGGAAAATAGCTTTCGAAGTGTGAATGATTCCTATTTTCATGGCAGTATTGAAGAATGTGTGACTGCCCGAAGGAAAAAAAAAATAAGTGTCTGTAGTTCCATCACTGCCTCATGTCACATGTCCAATTTCGGACACCTTTCCTATCGATTTAATAAGTATTTTTCTCTGAAAAATTATGTTTCTAATAATAAATCTGAGATACAAAGAAAGATCTTATCTAATTTAACATTTTTCATTATAGAATTAAAAAAATACCTATCCTGAATCCTTGTTTTTAACCACTACTTTTGTGTTTATCACAATTATTCACCAAAATACCACTATAAAAAAGTATTATATGCAGAACCTAAATATGTTATATATTCAGAATATGTTCTTCCCCATGTCTACCTAACAACATGGAGTCACTTAGGAGATCAGATACAGTATCCAGGAATATCCATACTTTGTCTTCCTCCTAAATTGTTTGATATTTTTAAATCCCAACTATTAATATTCTTGCTAGAATATTGTATTATAGGTATGTTACAAGTAGAATGTTCCTGTTGATTAATAAGTAAATTGAAAAAACACATTTTATTGATGTCATATTGACATACAAAATTATTTTTACTCTTGTTTATTCACTACAGAAACTGTTCATGTTAACTAAAAATTAAAATACTTGATTCTCTGAATTCTTAGATTCCCATAGTGTAAAATTGTGTCAGTTATGGTGATATCATTCTATTTGCTAGTAAAGGTGTGAATTTGAAAGATTTCAAAATATTTTACTTTTTCCCTTTCACAAAGTAAAAGAAATGGCTTGCTTTTAAATTTTACTTAAAATTCTGTTTATCACACATCTTCTATTTCAAGTGTTTCATAATCAATGTTTACTCTTTCTTGCAATCATAAATGTTATATAAACATAAATTGTACTTATAAACACAACTATTCCCATTATCTTTCCCTCTATCCTATTGTCCCTATGTTTTCTTATTTCACTATTTATCCATCTCCCTTAGTTCTTGTCAGAGAGCTACACTGTTTGAATGAGTAAAACAATAAAGTGCTTGCTGCCTACTAAGTAGCAGGTCTTTATTTTTTTAAATTTTTTTAATGTTTATTTATTTATTTTATTTTTTTTTATTTTTTCCCTAATATATTATTGTCAAATTGTTTTCCATATAACACCCAGTGCTCTTCCCTTTAAGTGCCCTCCACCATCACTACCACCTCTTTTCCCCCCTTCCCCTTCCCCCTCAACCCTCAGTTCATTCTCAGCATTCAATAGTCTCTCAAGTTTTGCATCCCTCTCTCTCCCCAACTTTCTCTCCCTCCTCCGCTCCCCCTGGTTCTCCATTAGGTCTCTCCTGTTCTCCTGCTAGACCTATGAGTGCAAACATATGGTTTCTGTCCTTCTCTGCCTGGCTTACTTCGCTCAACATGACACCCTCAAGGTCCATCCACTTTACTACAAAAGGCCATTTATTTTTTGAGAGAAAGACAGGCAGACAGAGGGTGAGCTTGGGTCAGGCAGAGAGAGAAGGGGACAGAATCTGAAGCAGGCTCCAGGTTCTGAGCTGTCGGCACAGACTCCAACACAGGACTCAAAATCAAAGGCTGTGAGATCGAGACCTGTGATGAAGTTGGACATTTGACCGACTGAAGCAAGTCTTAAAATACCTGCCAGATGATTCAATATTTTTTCTAAAACAGTACAGAGAACCAAGAATGCTTTTTTGGAAGCTCTACCAGAAGAAGTAGTCACTAGAAACTCCTGGAATGAAAGCTATTTCCTACCATCAAGGAAAAGACATAAAACTAGGAAAAACACAAATGAAACAATAAAGAGGGAAGATCAGACACACCATCAAATGAAGACATTCAAACTTAGGCAGCAATGGCATGAGAAATCTCCTGGTTGTCATTCTCTCTTATTCGAGGAGACTGGTCTTGAACCAGGAACTTTTAGACACCTGCTATTTTCTTAGTGGAAGGAAATAATCTTAAAAAATAAACAAATAAAAAAATAAAAAAAACTTAAAATATAAGTACTAAATGAAGTACTTCTAGTCATATTTTATAAATTATGGTTCTAAATATATTTTTCTGGCTAGCTTCAGAAAACAAGAAGGCAATCCTAAGCAACGGGAGATGCCGAAGCCAGGTAATCAGGAAGACGGGCAATTTTCTGCAGACTGTTACCTCTCAGCTTTCTGTAATTCTTGTTTCATTTACCCAGTGTAAAAGTAATAAAAATATAATAACTGTTTGACTTTTGAATTAAAACTTTATGGTAGACATGCCCTTTACCTTCATCTCAACCTGTTGAATTCCACTCATCTATACGTTAACCTTTTTAACTAACACACACATTTTTATGCTAGTGGTAGAGTAAAGTTTAATGTTGTTCTTTTATTTTCTAATGATTTTCTATTATTTATTCATTCATTATTCATTCATTCATATTGTATGTATCAGGTACTTTTGAATCGCTCCTCTGTTTAGGAAAGAAAAAAAAAGGACTCAGGATAGTTTTTTTTTTTTTCCAATTCTAACTATCTCTCATGAAAAAAATGAATATTACATAGGAAGTCCTACATAGTATTAAAAACTATTATAAACGATGCCTTAATAAGTCTCTAAAAGGTAAATCAAAACAAAAAAGAAGAATAAAAATAAAGCATGAAACTATGGAGACTTTAGTCAGAATAAAAATCATCACAGAATTTAAAAAATTATTTGTTTCTTTTCTTTTTAAAATTCAACTAAGACAGAGTATAAGAAGTTCAGATATACATATTCCTGATTACATGGCTCTTGTATATCCAAATTGCTCCAACTGCAACACACACACATATATATTAAAACGTGTGTGTGTGTGTGTGTGTGTGTGTGTGTGTGTGTATTATTTGGAAGGTGTATATACTAACATATATGTATATTATTTGGAAGGTTTATAGCTTCAAAGGGGCAGAGTCAGTACTATTAAAAGTTTAATAGAAAATATTTTCTTTCAGATAGCTGAGTAAATATCGATGCTCAAGCACATGTATTTACTCTTCATCTTGTAGAGTAACTTCCAATTTTTTAGAACATTCAATTTCTTTAATAATTTATGCATTTTTATTAACTTTCTTTTTGTTTTGATTAACAGAACTAGTTTGTGTTATATTGGAAGTCATGTCAGTTTGTAGGTTCCATATATCAAATTCCGATTCATGTGGTACCTTTAGACCTCTGACGCACACATTAAGTCCTGCAACAACATGCCTCTTCTCAACTCACATGTCACGCACTTTACGTTTCTTTATCTGAAATAAGGACTAGCTTTCTAAAAATCCCCAAATCTCAAACATAGACAAATGAGCATGAAACATGACAAATATATCATCTACAATGTATTTTATGTGTTCCTGTTCTGTGATTGACTAAAAACGTTTCCCCATGAGAGAAAACAATGCACAACTTGTGGTTGTCTGTGTTCTTCTCTGCCATCTGTTTATTTTTTAGGTGATAATGAGAATGAGGAAAAAGGAGACCTGAAGCAATGAATTTCAAATATTTCTAATCTGTGGATCATTTCACTAGAGGGTCCTGAAGATGCCTCAGTGTTTTTCTACAGTAAATGTGTGATAAATATTGATATATGTGACTTTTTTCTCCTAAAAAATACACATTAATTTAAATTCATTGACAGTAGTATTACTTTTGCCTCAGTTTATCCAATATGTTACATAAGTCTGATGTACAGTAGATATTTGATAAATATTGTGTAAGTTTTTAGCCCATGTGTAAAAATTTAGAATTAAGGAATGATAAATATGCATTAAATTTTGAACGATTTTCAAATCTTTTGTCCATATATTTCATAAACAAAAGATAAGGTGTATGTATCACCTTTGTTTATTAATCTGTGGATTTGGGAAATACTAGTTTAGTGATACTGAGAGAAGCTTATATATAAGCCATGCATGAGATATGATAAGTGCTATATGAATATGTTACTAAAGAATGTGTTAGGGCTAAGATTATATTTTGGTATCCTAAGCACCTGTCCACACATAGGTAATATAATTTATTCTCTTTAAATGCATGCTTCCTTTCATACTTTTTGGTGATAATTCAATTTCATCTAGTATCACACTGAACAGAATAATGGAAATACTGAAAATGGTTCTCCCTCTCCTTCTCTATCATAGGCATCATAGGCTATTCTCAGATCTTTAATGGAATATTTAATGTAACTATTGGAAGAGATATGATGCCCTTGATTCCTTCCACTGAAATCTACACCCAAATAAAATTCGTTGAAAGAGAATTGTAGAAATATATTTTATAGTAAGTTCATAAATGAATTTGAAATTGCTCTCATCAAAAATCTCCCAATTTAAATTTAATGTATTTGGAAGAAAAACTTTTATATCATCAAGGGGTTTTGGATTGTTAATACACTCACACCTCTTCTTTTTCATTTTAACTCAAGTGGATTTCAAGGTAAAACATACACTTTGCCTGGAATCAGTACTGTCAGAGAGAGAAACAGAAATGTTCAATATAAACTTTTATAGGGCTTGTTGGATATTTTTTTCAATTTGATTCCAAACATACATTTTAATTTAGGATCGATGTGTCACGCTAAGTGAAAGAAGTCAGGTGGAGAAGGACAGATACCATATGTTTCCACTCATAGGTTTAACAGGAGAACAGGAGAAACCTAATGGAGGACCATGGGGTGGGGAAGGGGGAAAGAGAGTTGGGGAGAGAGAGGAACGCAAAACCTGAAAGACTATTGAATAAGGAGGATGGGAGGGGGAAAAGAGATGGTGGTGATGGAGGAGGGCACTTGTGGGGAAGAGCACTGGGTGTTATATGGAAGCCAATTTGACAATAAACTATTTTTAAAAAAAGAATTTTCAAAAAAATTGCTATTTATTCCTTAATACACAAAAATAACTTGATGAGTGTATAAAAAATAATTTCCTACATGATTTCCTATTATTACTATGTTTTTCAGTTAAACTCCAGAACATAATTATATAATGTTATCTTGTTGTAAAAATAATGTACAATGATGAAGATATCACTTCACATGTTCTCTTTTGTGTAATGGGCATGATGATATCTAAGTTTCATTAAAAATAATATAATATGGGAGGGCACCTGGGTGGCTCAGTTGGTTGAATGTCCTCTTTTGGTTCAGGTCATGGTCTCACAGTTCATGAGTTTGAGCCTTGTAAAGGGCTCTGTGTTGACAGCTCAGAGCCTGGAGCCTGCTTCAGATTCTGTGTCTCCCCCTCTGTCTGCCTTTTCCCCACTCACATACTCTCTCTCTCTCCAAATGAAAAAAACATTAAAACAATTTAAAAATATCTATATATATGTTTAAAAATAATAAAATTTGGGTCTCCTAAACATCCATTCAGAACTTTTAATAATTTCTTTGTGTACAAAATTTGTCTATTGTCCACTTTCTTAAAACCCACTTCTATGAAAATGGTCAATCAATGTGTGCCCAGATGTCCAAGTATTGGTCGCAGTTTAAATACTGAGTTGAATGTCCATTAATAAAATAAAAATAGTAATCAAAAGCTTCCCACATACATATATATTATATATAACATATTATATATATATAATAAACACAGTTATACTGCAAATGTTTTCTGTGAGTTTAACCAAAATTTAAAAACAGATAACTTTTACCTCCTAGAAATTTTCCCCATTAATATAAGCATATATGCTTATTGTCAAAGAAAAACTGTAGTGGACAGTGTTAAGCAGGCAAGGATAATTTTATTCAAGACCATCACAAAGTTTTTGAGTGTTGAGGTGAGCTAATAAAAAATAATAGAGGACCTACTGGGTTGGGAGGTATGTGTTGGTCAAAGTGATTAAACCATCTGTGTTTGATAATTTTAGGATTGGGAAATAAGAATTCCATCTTTCTAGGTGACTATATTTCAAAGGAATATCTTTTATATCTTTGGGAGAAACATTCCTGAGTTAAAAGACTGGCAAGAGGCTTTTATAAATATTCACATCCCCATAGGAGAGAAAAATTTTGCAACAAAATGTTTCTAAAGCTCTGAGAAAAGGTGGTAAGAAATCTACAGACAGGAAGAAACCTGCCTGAAGTTGAGTCAACCTGAGGAAAAATTTTAGGCTATTTGGTCAATATATTACATATTGCCATGATATAAGACAAAGGTATGAGGTAAAAATTTTTAAAAAGATGTAGATTATTATAATATTATGTATATATATATATATATAGAGAGAGAGAGAGAGAGAGAGAGAGATAATCTATAAAGAAAATTAAGTAATTTCCTCCTATAGAAGCAAAAGCCCACTAGAAGATATGATAGAAAATGAGATAGCAATTAAACAAAGAAGACATACTTGGAAATAAATCTCATATATTACATAAATCCTTTATAGATAAAATATAAAATTCTATTAAAGCATCTTCAAGAATATTTCATAAATGGTATGCCATATTTCCTCCAAGTAAACACTCAAACACTATTTATTAAACCATTTCTCCTCCTACTCCTCTATCTGTACTTCCAAAACTGAATTTTTTATTATATGAATGAATTTTTATGTTCTCTCTCATTGCTCTGTTTATCACTGAGACAAGATCACAGTTATTTATGCTCTATAACTTTAAAATAAGCCACCTGGGTGGCTCAGTCGGTTGAGCTTCCGATTTCACCATAGGTCAGAGTCTCATGTTCATGAGTTCGAGTCCCAGGTTGGGCTCTGTGCTGACAGCTCAGAGCCTGGAGCCTGCTTCAGATTCTGGTCTCTCTCTCACTCTCCCTCTCCCCCACTCATACTCTGTCTCTCTTTTTCTCTCAAAAATAAATAAATAAATAAGTATTAAAAATATTTTTAAAAATAAAAAGTAAAAAAATAAAATAAGCTGTAATATCTAGTAGGACACTCTGCACAACATGAACTTCTCCGGTTCCCAAACTTTTTTGACTTATTTTGACTCTATATTTCTATATGACTTAAGAAATATTGCTGATTAGTGTAAAAAATTACACTTTTCCACATGGGCTTGAAACACATTTCATGGTGTATTACACATATCAAAAATAATAAACTCCGTATTCTATTTTTTATATTAAATATGCATTGTTTACTTGTCTGCTCTCTTTACTAAAATATAAGCTCTTTGAAGGCAGAGATTTGTCAATTTTTGTCATTGTCTATCTAGCAGGCACAACATTCCTCATCATTCAGTAAACTCTGAATAAATACATATTACATGAAAGAGAGAATGCATGGCATCTACCTCTATCCACTCACCTCCCCCCCAGGTATGTGTGTCAGGGATACACATTCAAAGAAAATCTAACATAGCCTTCCCCTGATGACTGTTCTTGACCCAGGCACTGAATGTGACTGAAACTGGCTAGTTCAAACTGAAAGGAAAGACTCCGTTCCTTTGATAGGAAAGTGATCTCTTCAGTCTCCCACAGATGGGAGAAGTGAGAGTGACCTCACAATCTCTAACAGATGGGAGAAGTGTGTGACCTCAGCTGCTTAGATCCTGCTGATAGATGCTCCCTGACAACAAGGGAAATTGGAAACAAAATACGTATTCCAAGGAAGGCAGGGCAGAGCTACAAGAAGGGATAATGATAAAGAAATGGTTTGAACTCAGGAGGCATTGCTTTGTGCCTGCCTTACCTTTGAACATGTTGCAATTTTTTTAGATCATATGTATTATTTTTTAATTGAATAAGCAGTTAGACTTGAGTTTAATACTACTTGGAGCTGGAAACATCTTACCAGACTGGGATCCAGAAGTTCCCTTCAGCAGAACTTGCCACCTGCATCAGGAAGGGCTGGTTTCCTCTACGCATGCCAATTTAGCAAATATCGGGCAAAAGATGGTAAAAATTCTTTCAAATACTGGTGATTTTCCTACATGAAATAAGAGAAATAGAGACAAATTAATCATCATCAACAAAATGGCGATCTATCATTTCAATTCCTACACAGCAGAATAGCATTGTAATTATGGCTATAGGCTTCAGATTCAGGTAAAACTTTTAAGTTAACAATTCAACTGTACTTATTATGAATGCCCTATTTTGGAGTAGATATCTAAGATTCAGTTTCTTTGGAAACATTTCATAATCTATAAACTTATTAATTGTTAATGATAATATAATAACTGTTAGAAGAGTAAAGTTACAGGCTATAATTAAGTGTTGGAAGGGTACTAGGAAGGTATTTATGTGGTCTAAAGTAAACTTGAAAATCCACAACAATGGTCAAATAGTGACATCAGTTTGATGAGGGAAATAATACCCGAAAAAAGACATGATTTGAAAAAAGGACATTATTTTGTTGCTTTTATTGTTTTATTGTTATCTTTTTATAGAAAAGAAAATTAAGGTTCAATGTAACTTTAGATATGGTAGATTTTTATAAAGTTGATTTCAACATTGAACTTAGGTCACATTTTTTAAAACACCATCTGGTTGCTTTAGAGATTATTTATTCCATGTTTCACATCTTGAGAAAAGGCAAGTAGACCCCTGAGAAATGGATAGTAAGAGGCAGAGAAATCATGAATATAGATTTCTTTCCTGTTAAAGACATTGAATTTCTACCACAAAAACCTGTACATTAAAATGAACTTCTCTTTCACGCTTAAGGAGATCGTAAATTGTTATGGTCTGTTAAGAAGTGACACCATCACTGAGACTAAACAAGAGGAAGGGAGGTGAGCATGGAAGATTATAGAATGCTCCTGAAGGTAGATGATCATGACTTGGACCTCTGTGGAAATAGTCAGAAATGTTTCATTCTAGATGTCGCTGAAAGTAGACCCAGCTACATTTGTCAGTGGATGGGCTAGTTAGGAGGTGACAGAAAAAGATCAAGTTGATACCAAGCTTTTTGGGCTGAGAACCTGAAAAGAGAGAACTGAAGTTTACTTAACAAGAAATAAAGTATAAGTAGTAGTGTGTAGGAATGGGAGGTAAAGGGTAAGTTTTGAAACTGCTTTTCATGTGCAATGTAGACTTTCATTTAGGAAGAAGTTAAAATTAAGAACCTAAAATGAAGAAAATAATGTAAAGTGGGATAATAAAGTTGAGAATTTTGGAACGGATATGATATTTAAAACCATGGGATCAGAGGGACGCCTGGGTGCCTCAGTTGGTTAGGTGACCAACCCTTGGTTTCAGCTCAGGTCATGATCTCATGGTTCAGAGTTCGAGCCCCACATCAGGCTCTGCAACTGGCAGTGTAAATCCTGCTTGGGATTCTCTCTCTCCCCCCTCTCTCTCTGTCCCTTCACCTCTCATGCCTTCTATTTCTTATAGAACATAAACTTTAAAAAAAGAATGGGACCAGAACAATGACATAGAAAGGAGTAAACAAACTGTCTGGAAAGCTAGAGAATACTGCAAGTAACTGAAATGCAATTATTTTTGTCTCAATCCAAAATCAGTTACTGTTTCATGCCTGGGAGATAGAAATGTATAACTCTTTATTATAGGCTTCCTGAGGGCTCTGACTTTATCATTTCATGATATTGAAAGGAAGAGTGGTATACATGGGTGAAAAAAACAAAAGTTGCATCTTTAAGAGAGGTATAAAACAGAGTTATATTACTGTCCCATATAAAAGGAAATGCCAAGATCATTAGTGAAGGTTTTTAGAGGCAATATACCCATCAGTTGGCTTCAGTTAGATGATTGTAGTGAACATTCCTGACTTACTACACACATTTCCTTTACCTAAACTTGTAACCATCTGCAAGGTAAAGATACTCGCTTAAGTTTGTAAGCTTATGAAAGTTATTGTCCTTAGCTGAGAGAAGTCATCTGGAAAGATAACTGCCCCAACTCTGAGAGTCAGTCATATACTGACAGGCATGGGGTACAGAAGCTTCGACTTGTTGTTGCAAGGCACCACAACTGTGCAGTGTAACTTGCAACTCAGACTCCCTTTTGGAGCAAACCAAGTCTAAATTGTACCTAATGTCCAAGCCTAGTCTGACTCTTTTTCCCTTTCCTATTCTGTTTACCTCAGTTCCTATCAATTTCCCTAGAAAAACATTCCCACAAAAAAAAAAATTATGTACACCCGATTTTTTATCTCAGGCTCTGTTTCTAGGTAAGACTATCTAAGGTAGATTCAGGATATATTTTGAAGGTAAAGGTGACAGGATTAGCTGATTATTTAGTTCTGAGAAATGAGTATGAAAGTTAAGACCAAGGTTGACTTTGATCTTGTCTGAGGAATAAAACTATAAAGATAGGTTTATAGATTTAGCTCATTCACCACTTAGATGGAACTGAAGTCACCTTCACTAAGGTAAATTACTATTGACATTCCCAGGCATGTTGTAATTGTGCAAAAGTTAGGATTTGGCCCTGTATTGAGTTAGGTGTATATATTCTTATATATAGATAAGAATGCACTGACTTGTACACTATTATTGATATTTGAGATATATCGGGAATAATAATTTTTAGGACCATAGAATAAATGACTATTGCTGAGAACCAATAATATTTTGCAAAAAAAATGGTAGGCTCAAGAAAATCCATCATGTATGCAAAGAATAATATAGCCTCTAGAACTCTTTCTGGTCAAAAAATCTACATTTACTGTGTAATAGCACTATTTATGCTAAGCATTAGACTCAGGACCTAATTATGAGTAGCAGAACATTAATATAGGTTGAATTTTTTGCTTTGTAATTCTACTGTGCTGAATTCTGGGCCCTGACAGAGAAGAAGTAAGTTCATGAAGAAAATTAAAGCAAATTACTGAAAAGTATGAAGACCCAGAATCCTCTAAACCTGTGAATCTGCAGAAGTATCCCATTCTTTGTTATGTGAGTCTCTTCTCTCTTATTCTTGAAGACTATGCAGAAGTCTCAAATAAGGCAGTGGGAAAACTAATACCATTGAGAAATTGGGTAGTGGATGATTTCTGTAGATCGGGCTTACAGAAGGAAATGTTACAGAACTAAAATCCCCCATAGCAGATGAGATGACAGGAAGATGAAATTATCTGAGGCCAGTGGCAGAATTTAACCAACAGCAATAAGATTAGTGTAATGGGCATAATCAACAGCCAGTTTCCGTGGAAGTGTCTGACAGAAAATAGATTTCTCAAAGACAAAATGCATAGGTGTGTGTGTGTGTGTGTGTGTGTGTGTGTGTGCAGAAAGCTGAAGATAATCACCAATAGAAAGTCATAATTCACCCATTAGTGGGACGTCTGGGTGGCTCAATGGGTTATGTGTCAGGCTCTTGATTTCAGGTCATGATCTCACAGTCTGCGTGTTCAAGCCCCACATTGGGCTCTGCACTGACAGTGTGACTCCCACCTGGGATTCTCTCTCCTCTCTCTCTGCCCCTCTCCCACTTGCACACACTCTCTCTCAAAACAAGTACACATTAAAAAAAAATTAAGGAAACCTAGAGGTAACATTCCTCATTATTCATTTTAGTTTTCAACATAAAACCTACAGGAAAATTGGATGAACCAGGAAAGATGCAAGTAGACTAGCAAAAATGTAACTAAGTTTGAGTGTGAACTATAAGTTTTCTAACTTTGGAACATATAATAGAGTAGCATAACAGCTTCCATAAGGGCTATATAGCTATTATTCTGGCTAATGTACTTCATTTCCTTCAATGCCTATCACTAAAGAAGATAAGAAGAGTTTGCATTCACACAATATGACTAGCAGTGTGCATTCATGATCTTGCTACAAATATGTTTAATTCTACACTCTGATACCATATAGTCCAAAGAAAACGTTTTGAGAATATCAGACAAGCTCACTATATTTATGATATCAATTAAATTGTATCTGACTAGCCAGCACCTTGGATTACTTGCTGCGCCATAACTATTAACAGGGCAGCTGTATTACTACATTGGTGAAGACGTCAAGGATCCAGTGATTTAGGACAGGCCAGGACATCCTTTCCAAAGAGAAGGACAAGAATTGGTACCTTCCTGCCTTTACCGTGAAGAACAAACAACCACCACTTTATATTTTGTAAGTAGCATATTCGCCTTGTGTGAATAAAGTTCTAGCCCATTTTCTATGGAATGAGAAAGGCTTCTAGTTTTTAACTGGTCCCAGAACTCCTTAAATGAGTACAATGAGCAGGATAAGCAGTCCTGATGGATTGGGCCCATGATGTAGTAGACCCCCCCCCAAGTGTTAGAGGCATCTGCGGTTAGAAAATAATATAATTTATTGCTTCTGGAATAGAGGTCTAATTACTTACCATGCCATGTGTAGTTGAGATTTATAGTCTCTCTGAAAATATAGTCCCCAGCATGCTAGCCAATCCTGGTAGAGGTGTAGTAACTGATCATTAGTTATAAAGTGACCTTGAATCCTAAACCTCCCATCATCATCATTAGAAATGATCAGAAAATTAAAAGGAGGTGGTGGTGATGGTGGAGGGCACTTAAGGGGAAGAGCACTGGGTGTTGTATGGAAAACAATTTGACAATAAAATATGGAGAAAAAAATAAAAAATAAATAAAAAAATGCACAAAATTTTGCAGAATAAAAAAAGAAATTAGTTTAGATCAGCAGTCATCCAACTTACGTTAAAAGTGATGGATCTCAGGGTGCATGGGTGGCTCAGTTGGGTAGGCATCCAACTTCAGCTCAGGTCATGATCTTGCAGTTTGTGGGTTCGAGCCACACATCCAGATCTGTGCTGAATGCTAGCTCAGAGCCTGGAGCCTGTTTTCCGATTCTGTGTCTCCCTCTCTCTCTGACCCTCCCTTGCTCACACTGTGTCTCTCTCTCTCTCAAAAATAAATTTAAAAAAACATTTAAAAAAGCAATATATCTTTGGGTCTAGCAGTAGTATTGCATACAAGCTATCTGCATGAAAAAGTACCTGGCATTCCATTTTACCTAACTTTCTACACTTACGACCTTCCCGCAGCTCACAAATAGTAGCGTTAGGGTTGCTGTGTGAACAGTTGATGGGGGAGGGGAAAAAAGTAAAGCTTGGTTCACAGATATGTCCGTATGTGCGTTAGTTTTAGTAGACAATGGATGGTGGGAGCACTATGTCTTCATTCAGGAGTGATAACGCTAAAAGATCCAAAGGAGGGTAAATCCTCCCAAGAGACCTAATTTCAAATAATGTATTAGTCATGGACTTATCAACAGTTGTGAACTGCTTAGCCTATTTTTAAGGAATCTGAGGAATAAACTTGGAAGATCAAGCACAAAGAGTTATCTGGAAAAGAAGTGTAAATGGACTTAAGAGAATGGGCATAAGTGGTGAAGATGTTACATGTTAATTCCCACCAGTGGACTTCTATTGCAGAAAAAAAAAAAAAAAACCACTCACAACTACATGGAGAGGCTGATTTAGCCAGTCACTGTCAGCCTCTGCCCTTAGAGTTTCCAGTACATGTGCTATTGTTGGAAAAATGAAAGCAAGCCATGAGCCCAAGGGCAGGAGTTTTCACTCAACACAGCTGATGTAATGTTCTGTTATTAAATCTTAGACCTGTCTGCAGCAGAGATCATAAGCTCCAATGTGGTACCAAGCTTCCCACTTTCTTCTGGGAAAGAAACCACCTAACCACTCAGTGGCAAGTTGTTTATATGGCACCCCTTCCATTTTTACTTATCTTGACATGGAGTGACACCTTTTTTTTTTTGGATATAGGTTTGCCTCTTATGCCCATAGTGCTTCAGACAACATCACTATCCCTTAGGGCTAAGAGAATAGCTTACTCACTAATTCTAATCACTCCTGTTATTTTCTCAGGACAAGAACTCTCATTATGGCAAGGTATGTGCAGAAGAGAGAGAATGACTATCAGATCTATTATAAAATTCACTATCCAGAAGCTGAAACCTGACTGAGCAGCAGAAGGAATTGATGCTGAAGATTTAAAATACTAAGGTATGGGAAGCAACTGATGGAAACAGAAGTGACCTCATTCCCATTATCCCCAGCTATCCATGAGGTGAATATGTGTTTTCCTCTTACTGTGAATTTAGACTTCAAGGGTCTAGAGATCTTGGTCCCTAGATAATGCACACAGTAAGACAGTCCACATATGGACCAACTCTTTCTTTTCCTTCCCCTGGCTAGAAAATACACTCCCAAACTAGGAAAGGGGTCTGACTGATTATGACACCTCTAGTTTGGTCTTGTGAGATACAGAGTAGATACAGAGTAGTAGTAGGTTCTAAGCAATGTGTGCCTAAACCAATAGTCCGTGAAAACTGTGAGGTCCTAAAGGAGGATTGTTCTCAGCCTCAAATTCTATGGTATTTTTTATGACAGCTCTAGAAAAGTAATTCATACATTTACATTTTTGTCCCCCTCCATGAAATTAAGCCACAGAAAAGTCAAGTGTGCTCTCTTTTGAGACAAATAGTGAAGATCTCCAACCTGGAGAAGACACAAGATATTAACTTTCATTTTGTTCCTCTGGATTCTGTTATTTATTCCCTCATTTTGTAATTACTTTTATTCACACTGTGGAGAAGATGTTACTGTTGAAGTATTTTATTCTTTCATTCTCTTTCTGAATATTGGATCTTTCACTTCTTTGCTCACTCTTACTTCTGCCCTCATTTATATTTCTATATCAAAATATGATAGGCCAAAATGTATGCACCTTCATAATTTTTTAAGTCTACATGCTTTACTTTTTTAATAGTTGGGGATAGCAATTATTTTTTAACCCAAAAAAGAGGGAAAGAATACAGAGTATGTACAATAATTGCTGTTTCAGAATTGTTTTTTTTTTAACTTGGGACTTGTGAGTTGCTTTTTATTTAGACTTGTTATATAGTTTTAAAAGGGAATCAAGACTAGAGATGTAAGGTAATAACATGCTTGAGGTCATACAAGTAAAAAAAAAATTATCAACATGGAATTCAACTTAGCACAGCCTGACTTAAAAACATCTACCCTTGGGGCACCTGGGTGGCTCCAATCAGTTAAGTGTCTGACTTCAGCTCAGGTCATGATCTTGTGGTCCATAAGTTCCAGCCATGTGTCAAGCTCTGTGTGGACAGCTCATAGCTTGAAGCCTGCTTTAGATTCTGTGTCTCCCTCTATCTCTCTCTCTGCCCCTCCCCAGATTAAGCTCTGTCTTTATTTCTCTTTCTCTCTCTTAAAAAAGTGTTTTTTAATTTAAAAAGTTCTCCTTTCAGCCACCTCATAACACCTCACATGGCAACATTTAACTGTGTCTTCAACTTTCCTGTGGTTGTATAGGACCTAGCACAATGCTGGACATAGAAAAAGTGTTGTATATATATATGTGTATATATATATATATACACATTTCACTGACCTCACCAGAAAAAAGAAAAAACAAAGATGTAATTTGCTTAAGACCAAAACAGGTTAACAAAAAAGAGATTAAATTGTTGGGCATCATCTTCCAACATCCTGTATAGGGATCAGATTCTATGAGCAAGAGCTTGTAGTTTATGCCGTTCTGCTGTTCATATGAATTATATCTATACTTATTATTGTGAAATAGGGTAGGGCAATGATTGAGAGCATATTTTTCTTTAGTTTTTTAAAAATATTTATTTATTTTTGAGAGAGAGAGAGAGAGAAAGAGAGACTCCAAGATGTCAGCCCACGAACCGACAATATCATGCCCTGAATGGAAGTCAGACACTTAACCGACAGAGACACCTAGGCGCCCCTGAGAGCATATTTTGAGTCTTGCACGGTTATTTAATCAACTAAATCCCATTCGTGTTTGTCTGCTATTTGGTTTTTCTAATTCGAGGGTCAGTAAACCATGGCGTGCGAGCTAAATACAACCTATGGGCTGTTTTGCACAGCCCATGAACTAACGACGGTTTGTAAATTTGAAAAGAGCTCAATGAAACCAGAGTATATAACAGAGGCCATAAGTGACCCTTACTAACTGGCTCCCACAGAAAAAGTTTACTGAAACTATTCCAACTGTTTTGCGCTTTATGACTCTGTTTTTCCTTTCTGTTCTGATTTGTGGACCATCTTTCCTCATTTTAATACCATTGACTCCATTGTTTGTTCAGATATTACCTTAAAAATCACTTCTTTAGACAAGCTTCCCGATTTGTTGCTTCCTACATTATTTCATGTGATTTTATGATAGCATTTATCCTTCCTGAAACTACATATATGTATGTATATGTATGTATGTATATACAAATGGAATAAATTATTTTCTCCTCAGTTCCTTACTTAAAGAGAGCAGACACCTTTCTTGCCCATATATCCATCTGTCATCATGGTCTATCATGTGTTCACATTTTACAAATTTACCGAAGAAAAGCAACTATGTGTATAAATAAATTGTTACCCTATGCAAATTCTCATTTTGGAATAAACACAATTATTGGCGATTTGGAAAATAAAGTGCTGTTTGCATGATAGCATATCACCTCAGACAAGCCAGTGACTCTGTTCTGGTCTCATGAAGTCGATATGTTTTTTTCTCTTTAAGGTTCACTTTTCTTCAGCAATTTTTAGAAAAATTACTGTCACTCAGATACGTTCATTTCCAAAATTCTCTGCTTCCATTAAATAAGAATAATTGACAGAGAGCTCTGTAGAAAAGTGAAGC
This sequence comes from Suricata suricatta, assembly GCF_006229205.1. Lineage (NCBI taxonomy): Eukaryota > Metazoa > Chordata > Mammalia > Carnivora > Herpestidae > Suricata > Suricata suricatta. The sequence goes on along the minus strand of NC_043705.1, from coordinate 128,608,859 downwards.
ACTGAATTGTGATAATCACCGGGGAAATGGCCTGATTCCTCTGTTTTTGGTTAAGAGAGGAGAGCCTGAATTTGCAACTTAGGCATTTGGTTTAAGTGGAACAAAAGAAACTTGCCTTGATTCTGTTGGAGACGTGGTGGTGTCTCCGCTGCAGCGGTGTTTCTTTTCAGTGCTAGCTGGGAGTTCAGTACTATTTATAGTGCACTGAGGACTCTCAAGGCTTTCTTGCTAAAGAACACCAATGTTTTGAATCTGGATTTTTTGTACTCTTGGGCTCCAGTTTTAAAAGGCCTGGATATTATGAGGCATCTCTATAAAAAACAGGAAAATTAGGCAATTGTTCTTGATTTGTTGGTTACAGAAACATGAATATGTTATTGCTAACCAGAGGTACCAATAAGATGATAATCTAATTATTTAAAAATGTCTATTCACATTTGTCCATGAGTCCCAAATCTCTCACTTTCTCTCTCCACACATACATACATGCATACACACATACATACATACATACACACACTACATACATAGACACATGCACACACACATTTGCATGCATGCATATAATAAATATTTATACATGTTTATAGGCTTGTATACATATATATTTATTATTTTAACTGTTCTTTTCTTTGGCAAGATAAAGTACAATTGTATAATTGTTATTTTTTATTTAATAAAGAATACTATGTGTCAAAGAATACTTCATAAAATGTCCTTCATGCAATAAGTTAATAAATATTTGTTGAACGGAATTCCATTTTCTCTTTGTATTGGCTGCCATATCAAAATGCCATAGACTCGGTGGCTAAAAAACAAAACAAAACAAAGCAAAACAAAAAACCAGTTCTTTTTCTCACAATTCTAGAGGCTAAAAAGTCCGAAATTAAGGTTCTGGCAAGTTCAGTTTCACTGAGTGCTCTTTTCCCGCTCTACACCTGGGCTCTTCTTGCTGTGTCCCTCTCATTTTATGAGTCCCATCAGATAAGGGCCCCACCCTTAAGAGCGCATTTAGAGTTAATTAGCTGCTAAACATCCTGTTTCCAAATAAAATGATATTAGAAGTTAGGGCTTTAATGTATTAATTTTGGAGGAACACAGATCAATCCCTGGCACTCTTCTTTGAATAACTTTCCCTTTCTCCTGTTTTTCGTTGCTTACTTATAAAAATAAAGTTCATGGGGTTTAATTTAAATTAACAGTCTGCACAGAAAAAATGTTCTTATTTAGACCATAACAACAATACCCATTTTTCATCTGAAAATATTTATATTAATCTTTTTATATCTTCCTATTTGGAGTTATGAATATTAATAATTATCTCATATTTTTCTTATGATTGGCATGTGTTTATTCCTAGAATAGCTTGCTTTATTCTTCAAGGGCTGGCAATTTGCTGTGATAAACAAATAATTCTTGTAGCATTTTTCATACACCTTATAAACTTGAAAAATCCTTCCATCTGAGTTTATATGGTTTGTATTTAAAGTGACACATTTTTCCATTTCGCCACATGGAAAGTCTCAGTCACTCCTACCATTTTCTCTCCTCCCCCTGCTCCTCCTCCTCCACTCTCTCTTTCTTCTTCCTCTCCATCTTCTTTTCTCTTTTCACTTTTAGTTTTTGTTAACCAGAGGTCCCTTCTACCATTCTATGGCTCTCTCTATCGTCTTAACTTCAGTAGAGGAAGAGACAATTGCAAGATTTTTAATACAATAGTATTGGCTAGTTGATGTCGGATTCCTTTTAATGAACACAGTGAATGAGAATGCACCTCACTTCCAGCACACACACACACACACACACACACACACACACACACACACACACCTTCCAATTTCCAGAGCAAGACTTTGAGAGATTCTCCACTTTGAGCTAGAGTCAGAAATTCCATCCTTTTCCCAGAAATTCCCCTCTCTGCCAGTCAGATTTCCACCTCTGCAGAAATTTTAAAGATTACAATTAAGGATAGGAGTGAACTCAAATGTCACTCTCTATGATTACAATGGTTTAATGCTTTCGCTTCCCACCCTGTCTCAGACTCTTGTTACACAGATATTGTCTACTTGTTTTGTTTTGTTTGTTTAACTTTTATTAAAAATGTCTTTGACATCTAATAATTGAGGTTCTCCTCTACATATGGTCCTGGGTTAGAAGGATTAATGATTTGGGTCAAAGTACAAACTTTCTCAATTCCTGTTTCCTAATCTATTAAATCAAGAAAACAAACATTACATTGTGGCTACATCATGGGAGAACTCAGTAAATATCAGTGCACTCACTTATCATATTGATTTTGATAAAAGAAGCACACCATAGGACAACATTCAGCTTAGTAAAGATTTCCAATATTTAGCATTCACTACCTTATATATCCTTATTCTGTAGTTAAACCAAAGGAGTGCTAAGGAACAATCCAATTGTGGGTTTATACGTTCAGTTTGAAATTCCCAACTATTCATTGATCAAATTTCAAAAGTTGGAGCCTTTTAAATATGATGTAATCCATGCATATTTACCATATATGATACTCAAGGAAACTCTATATTTTAAATAATTTTAATATATTTTGTAAATGAGTCTCCAAGAAGAAAGTAACTATCAGAAACAAGTGATACAAGATTCTTTGCACAAAAGATGCTGTCACTATAGCTAAGAAAAGAAAGGATACATAACTTTTATGAAAACAAAAATTTTAAAAATACATTTTATGACAGATGCAATGCCTAAACATATTTTTATCCAAATACTAAGCTACTTTTTTTTTCAATTCTTTCACTGATGTTGCAAATTATATATAAATTATGTGCAATGTCTTTCGGTTAAAAGTTTCTGGAACAATGAAGGTTATAATTAAAAGGAAAGTAAATATGCACTCAATTTAACCTTCAGGAAGGGAAAAGAGGCCATCTGGTTTATTTCAATGCCTTAACTGTGAAAATATGACTATAGTGGTTTATACACTATTGTTGACACCACTTTTAAATTTGCTTTTATGGATCATTTCTTACGGTGTCTCCCTTAGGGAAACATATGAGGTGACAGAAAGGTTTGTAATGATGCTTCAACAATAATTAGTGATAGCGGCAACTTTTAGAAGACTTTTAAGATAGCAAATGAACTAAGGTTAGCGTATCCTCCCTCTTTGAATAGTCTATGGTTAAAACAATAAAACACACTAACCTAAATACATTTGATGTCTTTAAAATAACAAAAGATGTGTTGTCAGCTTCTAAGTGCAGTGTGCTCTTAACCATGTTCAGTTATAGAAATGTGCTCAAAATCTAAGGCTGCATTAAATTTTTCATGACTTTTTTTCTAGTGTTTTAAATGCAGCAGTTAATCTTGAAATGAACTTCATTGCCATGAAACAGTAATACACTACAGAATTTTAATGATACTGGCGAAGGATAGGATTTATTTTAGGAAGAAGTAAGATATTCATACATATATTTAGCCAAAAGTGTGAAAAATACAATCTGCTTTATAGTATCTTCTGTTATTCGATACAGATATTCAAACTAAATCATTGCTGCAAGCATGTCAAAGAAAAGGTGCAAACCTTAAAATATTGCCTGAGAAGCAAATTTCATGAGAGGGGAATGTGTGAGCTTTCTTTGATTTTTTTTGTCATAATGCAAAAATGAATTGTCTTTTTTTAAGGTATTGTAATTTCTTATAGCATAATGGTGTGTACATATAAAGATAGGCAGAGAAAACGTGGCTTCAAATAACTTACAAGAAAACAACTATAGAAATATAGTTTTTCAATGTCATATTAGATGAATTCTGTCATTGTTCATCTATTGATTTTAGCTTACTTCTATGAAAATCTTCCCAGAAAGAATTCAGAACATTAAGGATATTTTCTGGGAAATTATAGTATGAACCAGAATATAAATAAAAGATTAAAAAAAATACCTCCTAACCTAGATGCACATTGAGTGTGAACCCATTGTTTTATCTGATCAGCTGCCCAGCTTTTCACTATGTTTTTAAGAAACTCTCTCCAGTTAGTAAAAAAACAATCATTCTGGCCACATAAATGCACATGACACAAACCTGGCCACTGTATGTCATCTCACCACAAAAAAATTATTCCGAAGTGAACGTGTGGCATGAACCAAACCAGTGTCCTTTCCTTGATGATATGTGACTAATATGAGGAAATAGACAATATATTCTTTCCCTCTTTGGGTTGCTGGACACAACAGTAGCCATGACTACACTTCATTGCTATTGTTCCCATTTTTAGTAGCTTCCTAACTTATATAATTTAAATAATTATTGTCACAGCATGGATTATTTCAGATAATTTCATTGCCTACTCCAATAAAAATAGGTCGGCATCATTATGGTAGTTACAATACAATTTCATTTGGAATAAAGTAAATACATCTTGAATAAATATTTATTTTTCATTGATTTTTATTAAACAATAAAGACATCAGAAAAAATCACTGGCTTTAATAAGGTGTAATCTCATGAAAATTTCCTATTTAGATGATGAGCCAGCTCCCAGTAATTATTTATTCAGATATTAAATCAAAAATTTTTTATAATTTTTCAGAAGTGAAAATAAGGTACTAAAGGCAGAGGTATACTATAGTCCCAGAAACTGAAGACAGATAAACATAGCCCAACTGATTAAAATGTTTTCAACAGTTTACATATTATTACCAGTTCATATCAAAATTCTTGGAGGTAATGGATATGTTTACTACCTTGACTGTGGTGATATTATTACAGGTGTATACACCCGCTCAATATCATCAAATTGTATATAGTGAACATGTATTTTTTTGTATATCAGTTATACATCAATAAAGCCATAAAATATATTGTATGCAAATATTTTTAAATCTCCATCTTAATCATTTTTGCCCTGTATGTATGAGCTATCTTCATGACACATGTGTATACAGGAGGACTATAATAATTATGAGTTTTTATCCTTATTTTGAAATGAATATGTTTGTATGTATCTTCACTAAATATGCTTTCTTCCCTGTTCTCATACCCTTGATGCATGAGGTGTATTAATTATAATTAATTTTATATTTCAGTATTTAATTGAATGATATCAAAAGGGAAGTAGGAAAAGAGTGAACATGTTACAAAGACAAAAAGAGGGCAAACAGCCTTTTCTAGGAAAAGAGTCACTTGTTTTCAGTTATCAGGAGAGTTACATGATGTTAAAACGAAGCATGATTTATTATCTTTTCTATTTGGAAATGAAGTATGTTTTAAGGAGATATGTAGAAGTGCCAGGTTGGCAGTCCTATGCTTTGTAATGTGCCAACTTGGCTGTGTGAGACTGCATTTCCAAGAATTCCCTTTCCTGTGTTTCTGGTTACGATAGACCACAAGAGAGATTCTTGTTCTGGATTTGGAGGGCAGAGGTGAAGCAGCGATTTTTAAGCTTTCACATTTTTGTGAAGATATGTTTGTGTACAACATTGGCAAGAGGCGGGGTTGACCTTACAACTGCTTCACTTTCTTCTGGATCCTCCTTGAAACTTTTCTACATATATGTTAGGTGAGTATGTTTAGCTCTGTTGAGAAGGACCCAGCGTCTGTGGGATACTTACAGCAGTAAGGTCAAAGGCTACAAAACTAACGTGGATTTGTCAACAGGGGTGCCAGCTCATGCCACGAATTTTAGTTTGTTTTTGTTCTCCTTTATTTAAAACCATCTTCCCTTGCCTACCTCTGTACACTCCAATTCTAGTATCACATGCAAAGAAGATCTTAAGCAAAATGCTTAACCAGTTGTGACAATTACATAAGATCAAATGTAACATATAAACATCCACTAGCTATAAAGAATCCTAATTGATAACATATTTTTCAATTATATCTTAATCGGTGCAATGAAGTATATATTGAAGATCATCAATGGGATAAGTTGAAAAAAGAGTTTTAATGTATATTTATTTTTAATAATTAACTACTATGCCAAAACTATGTGATTATTATTAGTCATTATTAAATATGTTTTATTAATAAAAAAACTGAGCTTCTGAAAGCAATATAAGTAACTTGTCAGTGGTCAAGTTCATCTTGCTGAATCTATTCCAGTATCTATAAAATTTTCATCATCATTAAAAACAATCAATTTTCTCTTTCTTTACCAGAAAATTATTATAATTTTCTGATGAAAAGGCACATGAAAGTCATGATACTTGTTTTTCATGTTGTCTGTTGGTGTGTTTATTTATTTAAACTTGAGAATATGCCAGTGGGTTAAGAGCTTGAAGAGAAATAAAAGTGTAATGACTCTGAAAATTCATTTCTTAAGCAATTTTTTGTGTCATTCCATCTGCCCCAATCCTTCTCTGATACAATTAAAATACATTATTTTATTCTTAGTACACAAGAATTTTTTAGCTTGTTTTTTGTTTTTTTTTAGAAAAATTAGCATATGGACAATTTATTATTATGGGTTCTAATTTTCTTTAGAATTTTGTCCCATTTGATAAATTTGGAATATAGTTAATATATAACCAATAAATTAGTCGTATGCTATTCTTAAAGCTATTCTTAATATCACAAGAAAAAGTGATATTAAAGGTATTTTAATTGTAGATTGGTATATCTTATTCAAAAACAGAAATAAGTGAAAGAAGTATACATTTTGTAAAAGTTTAAAATAAAAAAAATACAGAAGTAAATGTGTAAAATTTATGCAATTCTTTTCTTGAAATTTTTAGATGCAAAAAAATTGTCATACAAAACGTACTGTGCTACTCTAAATTATAAGAGTGAAAATTAAAAAAAAAACACCAAATGAAGACTCGCGATTCTGGAAATGTTAGATAAATTATATAAATTACTTAGAAAATAAATTAGTACAGCCTAGAAATAGATCCATAAAATACTGTCAAACTGACCTTTGACAAAGAAGCAAAGGCAATACACTGGAGAAAAGACAGTCTTTTTAATAAAAGGTACTAGACTGGATATCCACATGCAAAAAAAAAAAAAAAGCAAGAAAATAAATCTAGACACGGACTGTACACCTTTCATAAAAATCAACTCAACATGAATTAAAGACCAATGTCTAAGATGCAAAACTATAGAGGCACCTGGGTGACTCAAGCCTCTAATTTTTTTATTTCAGCTCCAATCATGACTTCATAGTTCATGAGCTTGAGGCCAGCACCTGGCTCTGTGCTGACAATGTAGAACTCGCTTAGGATTCTCTCTGTCTCCCTCTCTCTCTTCCTCTCTTTTGCTCATTTGTGAGCTCATGCTCTCTTGCTCTCTCTTTCAAAATAAATAAATACATAAACACATAAATATATAAATAAACATTAAAAATAAAAAATAAAATGCAGGAGTGCCTGGGTGGGTCAGTCAGTTAAGCTTCCAACTTCTGCTCAGGCCATGATCTCACAGTTCATGGTTTGAGCCCCACACACATGGTGCTGACAGCTTGGAGCCTAGAGCCTGCTTCTGTGTCTCCCTTTCTCTCTGCCCCTCCATTGCTAACATTCTGTATCTCTCTGTCTCTTAAAAATAAATAAATGTTTAAAAATATTTTCAAATAAAATGCAAAATTATCAGTCTCATAAGATAACACAGGAGAAAATTTTGATTGCTTGGGTTGGGAAGTGACTTTTTAGATACAACACCAAAGGCATAGTCCATGCAAAAAAAAAAAAATTAGATTTCACTGAAGTGAAAAACCTATATTCTTCAAAACAGAACAGCAATGGTTGAGAACATAAGCATAGACTGGGAGAAAATATTTGCAAAAAACATATCTAATAAGAACAGTATTCAAAATATAAAAAAGGCCATAAAATTCAACAATAAGACAATCACTCTATAAAAATGGGCAAAAGAACTGAACAGGCAATTCACCATAGAAGATACATAGATGGACAGGAAGCAAATGGCAAAATGCTCCATTTCAAATGCCATTAGGGAATTATAAATTAAAATAAAAAACAAGATATCTGTAGACCCATTATGTTGGGTTAAATTTAGAAGACTGAAAATACTGAATGCTGACAAGGATTTGGAGTAGCAGAAACTCTCAATCATTGCTGGTGGGAATGCAAACTGACACTGCAGCTTTGAAAGACAGTTTGGGAGTTTCTTATAAAATCAAGCTTACTCTTACCATATGACCTAGCAATCAGACAACTTACTACTTACCCAAATGAACTGAAAACTTATGTCCACATGCATATATGCACAAGAATGTTTATACCCACTGTGTTCATAATTGCCAACATGTGAAAGCAATCAAGATGTGTTTCAGTAGGTGAATGGATAAATAAACTGTGGTATATCCAGTCTGTCAAAAGTTATCCAGTCCTAAAAAGATATAAGCCATCAAATCATGCAAGAAAATAGATGAAACTTAAATGCATATTACTGAGTATAAGAAGTCAATCTGAAAATACTACACACTGATTCCAGTTATATGACATTTTGGGAAACAGAAAACTATGGACACAATAAAACTACGGAAATAGGGATCAGTGATTCAGGGGAAGGAGGCTGGAATGAATGGACAGAATACAGAGAATTTTTAAAGTTTATTTTTGAGAGAGAGACAGAGTAGAAGCAGAGAGAGAAGGAGAGAGGGGGAGAGAGAGAGAGAGAGAGAGAGAGAGACAGAGAGAGAGAGAGAATTTGAAGCAGGTTCTGAGCTGTCAGCACAAAGCCCAACACAGGGCTGAACTCATGAACAATGAAATCATGATCTGAGCAGAAGTCAGACGCTTAACCAACCAAGCCACCCAGGTACCCAAGAACATAGGATTTTAAGGTGTTGAAACTATTATGAATGATACTATAATTATGGATACCCTTAATTATACTTTTAAAAATCCATAGAATGTATAGCACATTCAAAATGAGCCTTATTGTAAACTATAGACTTTAGGTGACAATGGAGTATGAACATAAATGTAGTGTGACCTCAGTTGTCACAAATATACTACTGGGCAGCTAGATAGGAGTGGGAGTTGCTATGCATGTGTGGAGACAGGAAGTATATGAGAAATATCTGTATTTCTGCTTAATTTTGCTATGAACCTAAAACTGTTTTAAAAACAAAGTTATTTTATTTTTTTTGTTAATCAACCTGTTTTGTCTAACTTTTATTTTTTATTTTATTTTGTATAATAGTTTATTGTCAAATTGGTTTCCATATAACACCCAGTGCTTTTCCCCACAAGTGCCCCCGCTCCATGACATATCACTCCTTTCCCCCTCTCCCTCCCCATTCAGTCCTCGGTTCATTTTCAGTATCCAATAGTCTCTCATGATTTGTGTCCCTCTCTTTCCCCAACTCTCTTTTCCCCTTCCCCCTCCCTATGGCCCTCTGTTAGGTTTCTCCTGTTAGACCTATGAGTGCAAACATATGGTATCTGTCCTTCTCCGCCTGACTTATTTCGCTTAGCATGACACCCTCGAGGTCCATCCACTTTCCTACAAATGGCCATATTTCACTATTTCTCATTGTCATGTAGTACTCCATTGTGTATATATACTGCACTTCTTTATCCATTCATCAGGTGATGGACATTTAGGTTCTTTCCATGATTTGGCTATTGTTGACATTGCTGCTATGAATATTGGGGTGCATGTGCTCCTATGCATCAGCATTTCTATATCCTTTGGGTAAATCCCTAGCAGTGCTATCGCTGGGTCATAGGGGAGTTCTATTGATAGTTTTTTTGAGGAACCTCCATACTGTTTTCCAGAGTGGCTACACCAGTTTACATTCCCAACAGTGTAGGAGGGTCTACTACAAAGCTGTCATCATCAAGACAGTATGGTATTGGCACAAAAACAGACACATGGACCAATGGAATAGAATAGAGAGCCCAGAACTGGACCCACAAGTGTATGGCCAATTAATCTTTGAAAAAACAGAAAAGAGTATCCAATGGAAAAAAGACAGCCTCTTCAACAGGTGGTGTTGGGAGAGCTGGACAGCAACATGCAGAAGAATGAAATTAGACCACTTTCTTACACCATTCACAAAAATTAACTCAAAATGGATAAAGGACCGGAATGTGAGACAGGAAACCATAAAAACCCTAGAGGAGAAAGCAGGAAGCAGCCTACTTGACCTCTGTCGAAGCAGTTTCCTCCTCGACACATCCCCAGAGGCAAGGGAATCATGAACAAAAATGAACTATTGGGATCTCATCAAGATAAAATGCTTCTGCACTGCAAAGAAAACAATAAAAAAAAAACTAATAGGCAAGGAACAGAATGGGAAAAGATAGTGGCAAATGGCATATCAGATAAAGGGCTAGTATCCAAAATCTACAAAGAACTCACTAAACTCCATACCCAAAAAACGAATAATCCAGTGAAGAAATGGGCAGAAGACACTTCTCCAAAGAGGACATCCAGATGGCCTACAGGCACATGAAACGATGCTCAACATCACTCATCATCAGGGAAACACAAATCAAAACCACACTGAGATACCACCTCACACCAGTCAGAGTGGCTAAAATGAACAAATCAAGAGACTACAGATGCTGGTGAGGATGTGGAAAATTATTTTAAAACTAGGTAACAAAACCACATGACTTAGCAGGTAACTATATATAGGTTACCCTTGAAAAACTCTTATTTTTGGCATTTATGTATAGTGTATATTTTTGTATGCCAGGAAATGAAATGAAAAATACATAATAGTACATTAACGTGAGTACTATTTCCTTCAGAGACAAAGGGCGCCTGGGTGGCGCAGTCGGTTAAGTGTCCAGCTTTGGCTCAGGTCATGATCTCCCAGTTCATGGGTTCGAGCCCCACATCAGGCTCTACGCTGGCAGCTCAGAGCCTGGAACCTGCTTCAGATTCTGTGTCTCCCTCTCTCTCTGACCCTCCCCTGCTTGCACTGTCTCTCTCTGTCTCTCAGAAATAAATAAATTAAAAAAACATAATTTCCTTCAAGAACTTTTCTTTTGTATCCACAACTGGGCTGATACAAGAGTCCTAGCTTTTGCCATTACCTCGGCTTTCAACATTATTCTCTAACTAAGCTTAATTATTTCTATCTTTCAATATGAAGTGAAAGATGTGCAATTAGTCCTTTCACTTGAACACTTAGAAGCCGCTGTAGGTTTATTAATTGGCCTAATATCAATATTGTTGTGTCTCAGCTAATAGGAGCCCAGAGGAATAGGGAGAGATGGGAAATAGCTGGTCAGTAAAACAGTCCACACGCACACACACCGTTTATCAATTAAGTGCACCACCTTATTTTTTTAAGTTTATTCATTTATTTTGAGAGAGAGACAGCTCACACAGGGGAGGGGCAGAGAAAGAGAGGGAGAGGAAGAGAATCCCAAGTAGAGGCTCCAATGTCAGCATGGAGCTCTATGCCGGCTTGAACCCACAAACTGTGAGATTATGACCTGGGCTGAAATCAAGAGTCAGACTCAACTGACTGGATTACCCAGGTGCCCTAAGTACATCATATCATATGCACATGGTTTGAGGTGCCTCAAAACAGTCACAATAGTAACATGAATGATCACTGTTCACAGATTATCATAATATAAATAATAATGAAAAAGTTTTAAAAATGGTAAGAATTACCAAAATGTGACACAGAGACAAGAAATGAGAAAATGCTATTATAAAAATGGTACCAATATACTTGTCTCATGCAGGGTTGTCACATTCAATTTGTGAAAATTTAAGTATCTGCAAAGCATAATAAAGTGAAGTGCAATAAAGTGAGGTACGTCATTAGTCACTAGTCAAAGGGTCTGTGGTTGATGTTCTTGGATGCAGACCTTTTTCTCCCTTTCTCTGTTTTACTTGGGGAATTAACCTTATTTCTGAGGATTTCTCACTGTGATTCGGAGTTAGTTATCATAGATCTGGGGTTTATATCTTGGCTGGAGAATCCCCAAAGCATTGAGGAAGGGAGCAAGAGGAATGCTTATAACTCCTTTTCATTCTCAAAATGAAAATTTCGGTATGAAAGACCCCATGAAGTCCTACTTTACTTAAAAAAATTATATATATACTTTTAGCTAGACTAGTCATTAGCACAAAGGAATACAAAGAGTCATAATTGGCTTGGACCAATCACAAAATATTCCCTATTTGTGCATAAATTCTACCAATTTATATCAATTGCTTCTTATTAAGGAAGAAAGGGAGATGATTATTGATCCATCAACCAGCAGCTCTTATATTACATTTTAGAAAAATCTAGGGAATAACAGGTTTAAGCTTGACAATTTTAATTAATGCATTTTATATTTCACTGATGTGATATCAAGCATAGAGGCTGTATGTAGTACATTTGTATCTGAATTTTAAAAGTATATTGATGAGGGATGTGAAACAAGGATTTTTATAGCAAATCCAACTGTATTATCAATAGAATTAGGTGTTAAAAATGTTCCAATACAAAAGACAGGGCGTAGCTCCAGAAACATAGAAGTATTACACTAAAAAAAAAAAAACTCATTTTGTGAAACTCCTTTCTCTGGATGTCAAAATATAATGAATTTCTCTATAATTGTCTAGTTTTAGGATCTGAGTAGGATTGAGGAAGCATAAAGAAGAACCTCTCAGGGTGGCATTAATTGCTATATTTTGTGACTTGTTTTCACTATAACACTAATCTACTCTGCATTGTTTAGATCACTTGAAATCTTTATATGCATTCAAAATCATCTAAATTATACTTAGAAGGAACTTAGAAACTAGCTCATTATATCTCTGAATTGAAAAATTATGTGCCATCTTTTAAATTTGTGACTAATCATATTTTCTTCAAAATTAAATTTTAATTTCTTTAATGATTCAATCAAATGATGGCAATTATAAATATTACCTAATTGATGAAGTATATTTTATCATATTGGTCTGTACATGCTTTCCATATTAGTTTTTATTCTATACACTTGCTTCTAATTAAAGACACATGCATACAATTATAAGAATATACACAATATAGTTATTAAATCATTTCAAATATATATTTTTAAATTAAGTGTGCATTAAATTGCCCTACCCTTTGACTACCTACAGAGTAGCACCAAATCTAGGTATGCATAGGAAACTCTATTCAAAGCATTTTTCCATCAAATAGAGGAAAAACTTTAAGAAACTTAGGTTTTCATTATGAATAATACAAATTGGTCTTTCTTACTGTCAAGATAACATTCTTCCTAAGCAGAATTTCAGAAGGTCATTTGTATCCATCATTTTGATGAAAATTATAATTGAAATAAATAAAAACCACAAACTTGCAGCTTTATTGACATCATTTAAAGTACTATACAAAAATAATCTAATGGAAAGAAGGCCATGTTCCAAAATATATATTTTGATGGGCAGGTTATGTAAAAATTACCTGTGAACTAAAACATTATCCATGACTTCTCCTCATATATTTTAAGATACAGTGACACTGGTTTTTGCACCCCAAAATTATTCTACAATAAAAAGGGAAAAGTCTGTGTACCTTTTGCTTAACTTCCTATTAATTTCACACTATTATTCATTACAATCACTATGACTTTGATTCAACGCTGATAATCATGAGGACACATCTAATAATGTTTCACCATATATTAGGATGTAAAAAAAAGACTTTTCCTTATTCTTTCTAATATTTTCTAATTTGCAACTTCACTCTATTTTTCCATTGGTTCACCAAAGTTCTGCACAAAATACTCATCTTCTCAAAAGCCAGTTTCTGATTTATTCAAAAAGGGTATCATTACAATTTATATTATATTGTATATTCTAACATTTTATCTCTCTCAATGACATGAGAAAGATCTGTACTCATAGAACACGAAGAACAATTTCATTCATGTTGAAATGTGAAATAGTAGGATATATGTGATATTAATAGAGGACTCTAATATTTTTTCACCTTAAACATCCAAGAGACTCCATGTAATCCTATTTTTCTCATGGTAATTTGGCTAGTCAATCTTTTTAACTGTTTTCCAAGATACTTTCAAGACTGGTCCAAATAAATCTGGGTTTTGAGGAAGGACCATGTTGAAACTCTGTGAGTTCATGGATCGTTCTCTGTAGGGGCATTTGTATTCCTGAGAAAACCAACTGTGTTTCGCACCTCATCATTTTATTTTGATGTGATATTTGCTGTGATGAGTGGTGGGTTCATGCTGACCTGAGACTTTGGTAGCTTACTATTTATGTGTGTCTGTGTGTGTGTTTGCTTCTGCCCTGTCTATCCCCATTTAAGTCTTCCAGCAGAAATTACCAACCCAAAATTAAATTTACTCTCTTCTTTAAAAGTAAAGAAGATTAATCATATGCTAGAGATTCGTAGACATTTAAATATACAATATATTAAAGTCCATCTCTTGCCAGATGTACTACAGCTCAACATCCCCATCCTTGTTTTTAAGGTTGATGCTGCAATTCTTCCCTATAATTTTATTTTATGTTTTTTATTTGTTTTTGAGAGACAGAGAGAGACAGTGTGAGCAGGAGAGGGTCAGAGAGAGGGAGACACAGATTCTGAAGCAGGCCCCAGGCTCTGAGCTAGCTGTCAGCACAGAGCCCAATGCGGGCCTCAAACCCACAAACTGTGAGATCATGACCTGAGCCAAAGCTGGATGCTTAACTGACTGAGCCACCCAGGCGCCCCTATCATTTTAAACTTTTATACGAAGAACATAAATTTCCATAACTAAAAAAAAAAGAAATCAATATGTGTATATATGAAAACTGACTTGTTTATCATTATTACTGCCTAACTCTTTCATAGATAAATAGCTTTTTAAAGTTAAAGAGAGTTTATTTTATAAACAACATTTTTCAGGCTCAGACTTTCTGCTGAAAATCATTCCTGTAATATGTAACATGTAAGTTCTATGCATAGCCTCAAAATATGTCAACATTATGTAAAACGTATTTTATCTAGTCACTTGTAATATTTAGCATCATAATTTTTGTACAAGAATGTATAAATTATTTTGTGTATTATGCCATAAATGTGGAATCTAGAATTCATGGAATGATAAGATATTTTAGCTGAGAAAAGGAAATATTCTAGGATTGAAAAGGAGGCAACTCGGGGCACCTGGGTGGCTCAGTCAGTTGAGTGGCCCACTTTGGCTCAGGTCATGATTTCACAGTTCATGGGTTCAGGCCCCACATCAGGCTCTGTGCTGACAGCTCAGAGCCTGGAGCCTGCTTCAGATTCTGTGTCTCCCTCTCTCTCTATCCCTCCCCCACTCATGCTGTGTTTCTATCTCAATAATAAATAAAAATGAAAAAAAATTAAAAAGACGGGAACTCTAAGCATTTGATATTGAGTCAAAGAGATCACTTATGGTGGACAGAATAATGCTGCACCCCCATGCCCATGTTGTTATCACTGGAACCTGTGAAATGTTCCTTTACATAGTAAAAGGGACATTGCAAATATGCTTTAATTAAAAAGTATGAAATTTGAGATCATCCTGGTTTTCCTGAGTAGACCAGTCTAATTATAAGAGTCATTATAAAATGAGAAAGGAAAATCAGGGTCAAGAGGGACGTGCTGACTTCCAGGTAGAAATGGAGTTCAGAGTGATGTGAGGTCACAAGTCAAGGTAGGCACCAGCCTCTGGAAAAGGCAAGAAAAGGAAATTTTCCCCAGAGCCTCCAGATTGAACACAGTTTTGCTGACAGTTTGATTTTAGTGCTGTAAGACACATTCTGGACTTCTAACCCCCAGAACTCTAAGACAATAAAGTAATGTTGTTTTAACCATTAAGTTTGTGGCAATTTGTTACTGTAGCAATGATAAACTAATGTATCACATAGTACTCACTTATTAAAAATAAATTGATATGGGCTGAATTTTTAAAATGACTTCTGCACTTTAAAAGCATTACTTGTAAGCACCAAAACATAAAATTTGTGTGTGTGTGGAAGGGGGGGGGGAGTTAATTTATCTTTCCCATGATGCCTATGTTATTTCACTACTCTAAGGTATTTAAGTTCACAAAAGTTTAAAAAAGAAGAAAAAAAAAGCTAAAGCTACCACTTAATTGATAGAATCCAAAAGGAGATGCTCAAAAGCATTACCAGTAAAAAGAATAAAGTAATTGACAGTTTTTAACACATTTTCATTTTAGGATGAATTCAAACCTCACAGCATATGGTAATTGGTTTGTCTTGAAGTGATTTTTTAAAATATGCACTTTTCTAAAAAGTGTAACTTCTTGAGCTGTCTGTCGTTTTAAATAAATTCACACTTTTCAAGTGTATTTGTTTCCACCTACTGCATCTGATTATGGTGTCTTGCCCCTGTCTACATTTGCATAGTCTGTGTGGGTTTATCCATGGACAGCGACATGTTTTCAATCTGCGATGGGCCCAGAGAAGGGCTGTTCTTATGACCTTTTTTTCTGTAGCAAACTTGTGTAGTTCTCACCAGCAAGGCCCAGCTTCCCTATTAAAACGTATTTTTGGCATGACCTTGACTGTAATTGACATAACCTAAATTTTCAACCTCTACACAAGCTAAGAATCAGCTCTCTATATTCAAAAGCAAGTTTCCAGAAACCTTTCCCATTTCATATTGAAGATAATGCAAAACAGATAGAAATGAAGAATACTGAATGAAAATTCGCATTGAGGAAAGGTTAATTAAATGAAAGCTAAATTTATATAAGCTTGTTATGAATGGTATTTTGAAAGATATGTTTAAAAATATAACTAAACAGAAGGCTGCACAAAAAACAATGGTAAAATTGGGAAGAAAACCATTCCTTTTGTGGGAGCATTGGCAGCACCTATTACAAGCATATTTTTATCCTTATTTTGGAAAATACAATGTTCCTTTCAAAATGTTATTGAGAGTTGATGAGATGATTTTGCTGAGTAATGTTTGCATTATGTGAGTGTTTCTTCATCTTATAAAGTAAAAATCATAAAATGGCATCATAATGAAAGATCTGGAAAAGCCCTTCCAGAAAAAAAATATTAAAATTTGTATGGAATCACAAAAGACATCAAGTAGCCAAAGTATATCACAAAGCTATAGAAATCAAAACAACATTGTATTGGCATTAAAAACAATCCCACAGACCAATGGAACACAACAGAGGACCCAGAAATGAGCCCTTGTGTATATGATCAACTTATCTTCCACAAGGGACCAACAATACACAATAAGGAAAAGATATTTCTTCAGTAAATGGTATGCAATAAATTGGATATCCATAGGCAAAATGATAAAATTGGACTCATACTGAACCATACACAGAAATTAACTCAAAATGGATTAAAAAGTTAAATGTAAGGCCTGAAACCATTATACCAGAAAAAACATCCGGGATACGTTTCTTGTCCCTGGTCTTGGCAATCACTTATCATATTTATTATTATTATTATTATTATTATTATTATTATTATTACATTATCAGTTGGTAAGACATCAAAAGCTTAAGTAACACAAGCAAAAACAAACAATGGGACTATATCTACCCCTTAGAAATGCAAATCTTCTCAAAAGTCTGTTACCAGTTTTGCAAGCCAGGACCTGGAAGCTGTCCCCTTAAAATCTAATTATCAAGAAGGTTAGTACCTATATCTCGCAGTCTCTGCAAGAGGATAGAAACCATGTCATAAGTTATTCCACGTTATTAAATAATCTCCTGTCATAATGATATGAAAAACTTACTTTTCCTTTGAGTGGGATCAAAACATTGGTGGTCTATGATTTTCCCTAGCCTAGCACTTAAAACCTTCCCATCCCTTTGTTTAAACAGAGTTGAGCCCAAACTGAGTTCTAGCCTCTTCCCTGTTGCAATGGTCTTGAGTAAAGTCTTCCTTGCCTATTTAAATCTTCTGGTGCAAAATTTTTTTGAAATTTTCTAATTATTTGTGAATTCCTATCTTCCATGATTATATTATTTTTCCTCTATTTTTTTGGAGATAGTGTAGTCATTTCCAGCTGCTAAAAGGCAATGCATGCTTTTCACCAATTCCTCTCTTTAAGGTTCAGTGTAGGAATCTTCTCCAAATAAATTATCAAATTTAGGCTTTAATTTCATAAACACTATACATTTTAATTATCTTTTGATCAGGGTAACTCTGTTTTCTCCCTGGCTTTGGACAAAAAAGTTTGTTTTTAGCCACATTAGATAGTCTCAAGTGCTACAGAATATCAGCTACCAAATGCCATTGTGAATTCTGGTTAATGAGGATATGCTTTTAAAATTTATCTTAGTCTCGCTCTCTCTTCACTTTCTCCTCCAACTCTCTTTGTACCTATGAGATTGGAAGAACTGGTTCAAACATGTGCTTCATCTAATATTTTGGCAAGAATGGTTGACTCTGGTAGATGCTATCTTAAATCAATCACTCTTGTTATTCATAAGACCTCAATTTTGTTTATGTAGCAATGTGTCTACCAATAAACATTCACTTGTCAACATTTCCATTCAAATATTGGTATCCATGTGATAGAATTCTGACCAATGAAGTTGTGATGAAAATCTTTGTGTAATGCAGCTCTTATAAATGGAAGGGTAAAACATTAGAAAGAAATGTCTCCTCTTGACTCCCAACCTTAATTCCTATTCCAGAATTGGCAATATTGTTATCAATGGGAGAAGTATTGTTGATGCTATGATAGCAGTTATAAAAAGTTAACACTTGTGTGCTTTCAAATTTGTCATTTTATTTTTATGTTGGTTTTTAGTTTTATGTTATTCTTCTCCCTGCGGAATTCTGGCCCAATCTCCGGATGTATAACAGCTACATTGCAAACAGGAACACACACACACACACACACACACACACACACACACACACACACACATGATATTGATGTCTGAACAGAAAGAGAGGAGTAAGAGTCATAATTAACTTTCTAAGGCACAAACACTGTTAATAGTCCCAGGAAAGGATAATCACTCTGAGGTTGATCTGCAATGTGGGTAATGGCCATGAATGATTTTCAGAGAATGCAGATCCATGAAACTTGAAACAAAATGGGCCATGGAGATCTTCTTGGAGAAATTAACTAGAAACAGCAAGCATGACTAACCAAATAACATCTTCTAGTAACAAAAGTATGTGGTCTTCCCAATTTCTAATAAACAAATTTGGTATAGACTATTTGCTATTGGTTTCATATTCTCTCTTTATCAGATTAAAACTTTAATTATAGTTGTTATTTTTTTCTTTTCCATTGTATGCAGGCTTTTTAGGAGCAGATAACACGTCTTTAATGATTTAATTATTAGGTCATGAGGAGCCTCATCAGGATTAATGGAGAATGAAATACATCACTCAAGGAGTTTGATTCACAAGCTCACTGTAGTAACTGTGTGTGATATTGGGCTTCTCTCTTGGTTGGTGGCTAATTGTCTTCTCTGTTAAGAGTATATGAATGTATGTTAGCCAAAGAGATGGAATGCTATATATGCTTTTTAAAATGTTAATCCTAGTGTTGTCGGCACACAGTGTAATATTAGTTTCAGAAGTTCAAAACAGTGATTCAGCAGTTCCATATATTACTCATTGCTCATTAAGACAAGTGTACTTCTAATTCCCTTCACCTATTTCACCCATTCCCATCTCCCCACCTCCCCTCTGGTAATCATCAGATTGTTCTCTATAGTTAGGAGTCTGTTCTTTGGTTTCTCTCTCTTTTTTTTTCTTTATTCATAAACTTTTATTTGCTTAACCAATAAGCAGTCCTATTTCTTCTTTAATAAAGATAGTCTAATTATGCAAGAAGTATCCATGTATCCAGTTAAAACTACTCACATTGCTTATTCTATTGTACTTAGTAGTGTTCAAATGGCATAGTTCTACCAACACAGTGCTTCTAAGCTGTTAGGTCTCAATCAGGGAGGGAGCAGCTCTATGACTATTAAGCAACAATAAATTCTCTATGGAAACTGATAGTACACAATGCTGGAAGAGCTAGGGAATTAACTGTTCAATAGTAATCAGAGAAATGTCACTAATTGGTTCCAGTGCAGATGAACAAATTGGAGCTTGAAGAAGGCTAGGCACATCCAGCTGCTGTGATGATATTGCAGAGGGGGTGGTGTTGATTGCTATGGAAAGCTGGTGGTTTCGTGATTTGAAACAAAGTTCTTGGTGGTAGGCTTGGGTTCGCAGTGATCTGTGGGAATGGCAACTGATCAGAAGTAACAGAAATTGAAAGATAAAGAAGATGTAAAAGAAGAAGAAAAAGCATGCGCAAACTGAAACCCACCTTCCCCCTGTGTTATCCCCTCATTCCCTTTGACCAGCTCTGGTCTTTGACTGTGATGGCTACGGCTTGTTTTTGCCTGCTAAACCTCATGCAGAATTGTTTTATATAGAATCCTAAACTGGAAATACAGAAAAATAAAAGTTTGGTTATAGTTTACTAAAACAACACATTATAAAACCACCACAGTCCCTCCTAAAAAAAGACAAAATCTTACTAGGAAAAAAAAAGAGCTTGTCATCCTTGCTTTTTACCATTAATCCTTCCAAACCCACCCTTCATGCCTGAAAATAAGAAGAAACATCTGCAGTGGTAGTACAATATCTTATATCCATGAGATGAGAGGCACATGGCAGAACAGGAAGACAGAAGAAGGCTGTTTCTGATACTGATGACTTTTCTACATGGTTGCATTTATTGTAAACACATGACTACAATAACTGTTTATTTAAGTCAGTAGTTGTCAAATTATCTTTTATTTACATTATTTTAAATGTTTTTTTTATACATTTCTCAGTGCTTATCAGGGTACATGTACTCTTTTTTTTAAAAATACTTTATTGTCAAATTGGTTTCCATACAACACCCAGTGCTCTTCCCTGTAAATGCCCTCCTCCATCACCACCACCTCTTTTCCCCCCTCCCCCTTCCCCTTCAACTCTCAGTTCATTTTCAGCATTCAATAGTCTCTCAAATTTTGCATCCCATTCTCTCCCCAACTCTCTTTCCCTCTTCCCCTTCCCCTGGTTCTCCATTAGGTTTTCTCCTGTTTTCCTGTTAGACCTATGAGTGCAAACATATGCTACAGAGAGAGAGAGAGAGAGAGAGAGAGAGAGAGAGACAGGGTGCAAAGAGGAGAGGGGCAGAGAGAGAGGAAGACACAGAATCTGTAGCAGGCTCCAGGCTCTGAGCGTTCAGCACAGAGCCCGACGTGGGGCTCAGGCTCACAAACTGTGAGATCATGACCTGAGCCAAAGTTGGACACTTACCCAACTGAGCCACCCAGGTGCCCCTATTTTCATTCTTAACTGATGTATTTAGGAAATCAAGAATTCTTTAGCTCTGGATATGACATCTGAATCAGCGTATATTAGTATCAATAAACTTGTTTCAATTTTTTTTCCTTAGGCTATAGAGATCCTTTTTAATAGTTTCAGATCATCCTTAATTTCAGAATTATTTCATTTGTTATCTTCAAATACTTCCATTTGTAGCTGGTGTATATAATTTTTGGATTTTCTACTTCAAAGACAAAGTATTATTTATCTACATTCCATGTTCATTATTTTCTCTCTTTTTATTTTTTTGTTTTTCCTTCTAGGTTCACTGTAATGTTATCAAGTTTTCCTTCAGCATCAAGGTTTTATTCTCTATTAATGTATTTATTAATGCCTAAAGTTTATTTTTCCCTTTTGTATTTTATTTATTTTTAGCTAATTATATTATTATGGCACCCCATTATTGAACTTCTGTTTTTAATTGAATTCATGTTCTACTTCAGTTGCTCTCATATATGAACATTTTTAGGACATTTCAATCTGTTCCAAAGTGGTCTCTTTGACAATCCTTTGAAAACAGTATTTATTTTACTTTTGAAATTTCAAATTATCAGGTCATTTCTTTTTATTTTACTTTATGTTATTGTGAGTCAGCTAGTCTACACATCCTATTTCTGCTGGTATAGTTTTAGTGAGTTTTTTTTGACTCTCTTCTCAACTTGGGTGACATATATTTATTCCCTGTACTCTAGAATATAAGGATATTGGGAATAAGTGGAAGAATCATTTTCATATATAATTTTTTAACTTGTAGGCCAAACAAAGAAATTGTGTGACAATATGTGACATGTCAGTTACATTGCTCATTGCTGTTGGCACATCTCACCTTTGACTTACGTGTCTTTTAAGGAATCTACTATTTTAAGTTTATTTATTTTGAGACAGAGAGAGTACACATGTGTGAGTATATGTGTATAAGTGGGGAGAGACAGAGAGAGAGAGGGAGGGGGAGAATCCCAAGGGGCTTGATTTCATGAAATGAGAGATTGTGACCTGAGGTGAAATCAAGAGTCAGAGTCAGAAGCTCAACCAAGTGAGCCACTAAAGTGTCCCAAGAAATCTACTCTTTACATGTGAAACAGATTAATACAACTCTTACATTTATAATTAGTATAACTTCAGGGGCACCTGGGTGGCTCAGTCAGTTAAGTGTCTGACTTTGGCCCATGTCATGATCTCGTGGTCTGTGGGTTCAAGCCCTGCATTGGGCTCTGGGCTAACACTTCTGAGCCTTGAGCCTACTTCAGATATTGTGTCTCCTTCTCTCTCTGCCTTCCTGTTCTTATACTCTGCCTCTCTACCTCAAAAATAAATAAACATTAAACAGTAGTATAATTCAGAAAACAAGATGTAATTCCTAAGGAATACAACAGATCTCTCATTTTGTATGATGAATACTCATTTACCCATAGTTAAAATAGAGTGGTTGTCATCTACAAGGTACTCTATGAAGAACTTCCTAACCTATAATTGGGACATTAGGAAAAGAAGTATCAGCCATCACATGTGTCCTTCATCAACTGAATTTGAAATGGCTCTTTAGTTATTATTGGCACCAACAAAGAAAGACATTTACAATTTGCCAAGTTGCTTGTCTTAAAAACTTAAATGCACACTGTACTTGCTTTAACATTTTATTTAAATTGTCCTCTAAGTTAGTGTAACTCACACTTAGGTCCTATATTCAATGCTAGATTACACACTTTCCAAAGAACTTCCACACAATTGTGGGGAATTAACAATAACAAAACATGATGCATTCAAAATTTATATTTTCTACCCAAAGCTTTCCTTTTTGGCTTTGGTGTTCTCCCTTCTAGTCACCAAATCTCAAGATGCCTGTGCCCTCTTACTTTCTCCTTATTTCTTTATTAAATCTATTGTCAACTTCTATGTTCAGTTAAGGCCAAATTGCAGCATTTATACTTCTGTAAACTGTAGGTATGAAACACAAAATGATGAATTTCTGGCCTAGACAGTGTTTAGGAAAAGATTAAAGATTTTTGAATGTATGACTACAGGCATTTACTAACTCTGTATAAGTACAGAGTTACCTCCACCTCCAGCCAATATATGCTTTGTTATTTATTACAGAATAATGGATTTTCTTGTGGCTAAACAGATATAGAAGAAAAGCATATTGGTAAAATCTGAACTCTATGAGCCAAAGAAGGTTTATGTACTTCTATAGCACCATTCTTATATACTAATTCATACATTCATTTCCTCAGAAGTCTAAAAGTTTATCTAAATAAATGCACCATATACTGGAAGAAAATCAAAACCATTAGATCTCAGTATGTCAATGACAGATCTTATGATTAGTGTTATTGGAAGAAAGGAAGAAAACTCTTCAGACATCTTGTAAGTGAAATATAAATCCTGATTCTATTATTCAATAGAAAGGGAGTTTACTTGATAGACATGGTAATAGTACTCTATACATATTCAAGGTATTTGATTAAATACTTTGCCATATTGAAAAGTAATAGTGAATAGTAGTTTTATTTGATAACACACTGACATTTGTGTAATCATTAATAAGTTACAATGCTATATATAATTTTGGGAACTGAATATTTTTTTCAATATGATAACTATTATGGCTTGGTAAATGTTTACCATTATCATTATGCACCATAAAGTACTGAGGGGAATATTTCAGAATATCTGCAAATTGACTATAATTTATTTTGAGCAGATATCAGTATATAAATAGAAACTTACTATTTATTTGCTACAAATGAAACCTATTTGCAGATAGATGTGTTCTGTAGGCAGAGCCTTACTTCACCTTATTAGTCAGTGATAAGTAAAAAAAAGTTTTTATCATAGTTTGTCAAATATTTTATTCAGCTTGACAAGTTCACTTTTGACTCAGATCCGTCATATGAACTTCATCACACAAGTTCAAATTATTTTAATTTGTAAGCAATGAATACACATCTTATTGAATGGATTTAGGTAGAAAACTGAAAAGTGCATAGCAATGTAAAATAGTTGGTGTGTTTTTCTCCTAGAGGAACAAAACAACATTGGTGAACTTCACTTTGAAATCTTGCTTTGTGCTGACAGTTGAACTATAACTATATTTCATAAACCATAGCGCTCCCAAGTTACTGAAAATAAATTGATTTTCTAGAAATATGCGACACACAGGTTCTCAATATGGGTCTTGAACAGTCTGTCCCTAAAGTAGTTATTTCCATTTACACCCCTGACCTGCCCAGATCTTTGGTGCAACTGTAGTTTTTCATGTACTTCAAAAGCTACAGATCTGTTTCCATCCCTCTTAATCTAATATAAACTGCACATGCTTCTATCAGTAAAGACCTTCATTTTTATCCTTCTTCGATTTCATGACACCAATGGTTCTATATTTCACAGCAAAGGGAGCAGAATGAAATTACATATCGCTCAGATTTCAGCAATATGTGGCTTATGTGATTCAGGACCTCCATACAAAGAGAGGTCATTCTCAATATTTTAGAAAATGGCTCTTTCTGGGAATTCTATATGATAAGCCTGACAATATATTTAATTGGAGGCAGTAAAAATATGCTTATTTGGGGAAAAATTGGAAATAATTAAAAAATGAGGGCCTAAAGTGGCAATTGCCAATATAAACATATACAGTTTAATAAGCAAGTTGGTGAAAAGCATAGAATATGATGAAGTCTACACACACACACACACACACACACACACACACACACACACATACAGACACACGCACAGAGGGAACAACTGAGGAAACAGAGCTATTGGATTATTCTAAA
Organism: Suricata suricatta; assembly: GCF_006229205.1. NCBI lineage: Eukaryota > Metazoa > Chordata > Mammalia > Carnivora > Herpestidae > Suricata > Suricata suricatta. The sequence goes on along the minus strand of NC_043705.1, from coordinate 128,583,810 downwards.
TCTAGCACAGACACCAGCAGTGAAGTTAAAATCAAAATTCAAAAAGCAATCAAGTACATAAAAAAAAACTAACTCCCTGACCCTCAAATAAATCCTCAAAACTAGAAATGAAAAAATACATCACTTTATTTAAGAACAGTGGCTTCATTAAATATGCTTAAATATAAAAATAAAATTACTTGAATACATGTTAATTAAAGGTTTTGGTTCTGGTGATGTTGTTCCATTTAAGTATTTCCTCCAGAGCTTAGGAAAAGAAAGAAAAAGAGAATAAAGAAAGATAAGCCATAAAGGAAAAGGGTAAATGAAAATGTTGCTAAAGAAAAAAAAAATAGTGATTTAAAGCTTTACTCACCTGAAGATAGATTAATTGGATATAGATCTGGACTAAGCATGGAATGATATAACTGCAGTCTTTTTTTAAGGTATTAGGAATGGGGTATGATTAAGGGAAATAGGGGTCAAATGTCCAATACACAAAACTGTTACAGAGATAATTTGGGTCAATGTTGATGTCTAAGTAATTTTAATCCTCGCATTGGATAGGGTAGAAATAGTTTAGATGGTTCCAGTCTGTTGATTTGAGACACTGTAATATATTAACTATCTTCTATAGAACTGCCAAAAAGTAGAGAGAATGTTAAGGTCTCAGCCATACAGACTGTTGTTAGGGCAAAATTCCAGTCCTGTTGTGAAAGCAGAACTCTGAATATGGATTTTGACTAGAAGAGGATTTGCATGTGCTATAATCCATGGGGCCAACCAGGGGTAGATTCCATGGGCATAACTGGGTAATTGACTGGAATGGGTTGTCTGAATGGGTGTAAGCTGATTTGAAATGATGGAGAATGAAGCACTGTTGGAAACTTACTGCAGGATCTGAATGAATGTAGTAGTTGATGCCAGAAAGCAGGAATTAAGCCTCCGGAAAACTATGGATGTGTGACCATGTACCAGGAGTGAATCCAGATGCAGAAGCCAAAACAGGATCAAGGAGGAACAGATGTCACTATAGTAAATTCAGGTAGGAAAAAAGGAGCCAGAAAACATAATGAAGTCAGATTAAGAAACTCTGGGGGTAGCATTAGGGGGCACCCAAATAATGTTCCATAAAATACTCAAAAGAACTTTATATGTTTATATATTTGTGCTCTTTCATTCAACAAGTTTCTATTAATTGCCCACGTAAAGTTATGGCTTGGGTTTATAACTTACAGTAATTTCTGATTGAGGCAACCTAATTTAGAGTTCATGTTCATCAGCATTGATACAGACACTCAATAGGGTTTATTTGTAGATTAATATCATCATGTTCCATAAGGAAGAAATTAGGCAATCAGGTAATTATAGCACAAATGTACATCAGTATTGTTTTGAAATTTGTGTGTTAGATTAGTACTTTCCTACTACCTTGAAATAAATAAATGAACAACACTCTTGTTTGCAGACTATTGGTTTGGTGGTAACATCAGAGATACATTATCTGTTACTGTGAGTTAGAATTTGCACAGGTCAAGAATATGTGATCTAAACATTTTGGAAAACTGACTTTCCTCTCTTAATGGATATGAAACAATTCTTTTTTTATCTTGTAAATTACTCAGGCAACTAATTCCTCTTTCATTTCTCTATCAAGTTATCTTCGCTGTATAAGCAGCCAGCTAAAATCCTTTGGCCAACAGAATGTATTTCATACAATTAAATTTATTCACATTCAAATGAAGCATCTTATATAGGATGAAATTCTCTTTTTTACATTTGAAGTAGGAAAACATCTTTTATAAGCAATAAACCTTGGATTTTAATTACATGGACTCTGAATTTCAAATGACCGGTTTTGAAACAGACCACACCACTTGCTGTGTGGGCTTTGTCGAATTATTTAACCTCTCCTCACTTTAGGTTTTTTTTTTCTTAATAAAATACACATAATTATAGCATCCATGTGATTTTTGTGAGGATTATGAGACAATATATATAAAATACTTAAAAAACTACATACTACATGTTGAGCCAATAATAAATGTTATCCAGTAATAGCAGTAAAAGAGATAGCACGGTAGCAGTAAGGTGCCAGATTTAGCAAATAAAAAAAAAGTGCATGTGATTAAAGCTAAAATGAATAAACAAGAAATGTTTATCTCTATATCCCAAATATATATTTATGTGGATATCCCCAAAATGTTGGTAGTTGGTTATAATGGCAGGGACACATGCTTGTAATTATTTTACTAAGTCCTCTATTTTATCTCAAAGCTTGGTAGAAGTAAAACATAATCAGTCTAAATGCTTAATTTCAGAGATTCCAAAAGATCCCAGAAAAAAAAAGCCCATGATGTGAGTTAACTGGTTTTTCATGTAAGATGTGTAAAATGTAAGATGATATTACACACTTCTTAGAAAAATAACAGTAGTTTTAAGGACAACAGATGCATTGAAAGTGGTTACAATTCATCAGAAAATAAATTTTACCATAATGTTGACTTTTTCTCGAGGTTTGGTTTACTGTGTTTTAAATGACACTACTTATTATTTATTAGACATAAGGTCTACCCATGAGGGACCATGCAAGGCTCTGCCACTTCCTTTTAAACCTTTCCACAGTGAAGACTCAAGAAATGATGGGGTCAAGTATCCCTCAGTTGTAGTATTACAGGTTTGAACATTGTATTTTATGCCCTCTTTCTCCAGTATAGTAGGGGAAAGGTTTTCTTTTTTTATTTTTTAATGTAATTTATTGTTAAGTTAGCTAACATACAGTATATACAGTGTGCTCTTGGCTTCAGGAGTATATTCCCATGATTCATCGCTTACATAGAACACCCAGTGCTCCTCCCAACTAGTGCCCTCCTCAATGCCCATCACCCACTTTTCCTTCTCCCTCTCTCTACCACCCTATCAATCATCAGTTTGTTCTCTACATTTAAAAGTCTTTTATAGTTTGCCTCTCTCTCCAAAACTACTTTTCCTCTTCCCTTCTACCATGGTCTTCTGTTAAGTTTCTCAACTTCCGCATATGAGTGAAAACATACGATATCTGTCATTCTCTGACTTACTTTACTTAGCATAATACTCCCTAGTTCCATCCACGTTGTTGTAAATGGCAAGATTTCATCATTTCTCATTGCCAAGTAGTATTCGCCATTGTATATATAAACCACATCTTCTTTACCCATTCATCAGTTGATGGACATTTGGGCTCTTTCCATAATTTGGCTATTGTTGATAGCACTGCTATAAACATCGGAGTACATGGGAAAAGGTTTTCTTGACACTGTGTTAAAACTCTGAGTAAAACAACCTGATAGAAGCACTGGTAAATAGTGAAATACCCCAAGTGAAAAGGACAATTAGAGGTCAAAGACAGGACTTCATCATGGGGCCACTGTGACTTTGTTCAAACTCATGGTATAATTTTTTCAATACTAATTCTAGTTTCTGTTTACCGGGAATATTAACATTAACATTACTCAGGTGATTATTTTGTAAAATAGGTGCTAAATTGTGTATACACATGAAAGGAAAAAGGCTGTTACTCTCATATTTTGGAAGGACTTTTGAGATAGAGAAGAATTCCAAGGTAATTAGACTTAATACCTATATAAAAATTTAAATTGATGGAAATAAAGCCTAGAATTGAGCAAGACAACGATAAAAAAAACACACAATTTCTTGTTTTAATTAGAATCTGTCCACAAAATATTTAAACAAAATATAAACTCAGTTTATAGGTTGATAAGGAAATCTAGAGTTTCACTGTATTTTATAAACTAGAAAATAAAAATTAGAAGCTGTGTTCAGAATATTAGTTTAAATTGCATAAAATAAAATCTATAGTATTTTCACCTGTTTGTGAGAGTCATCATAGTTTTCTGAAGCCAATTTCAAGTCATTAAAATAAAAGTACAATTCAACACTTTAAAATGTGAAAGTCAATGTAAAAATTAATTATTTATGTGTAACAATTTCATTTCAATATGACTTAGGCACAGCCATAAAAATGAGCTTAATTGCCATGTAAATATTTTAATACATATGTCCAAAATAGAATTTTGTGTATGTGTATGTCTAGATTCATGCTCTTTATGTATGTTTTATATATACATAATGCACTCTATATAATCAGCTATATATATATACACACACATGTTATAATTAAATTATATATTTGTATAGTTGCTCACCACTAATATGAGTATAATTTACATATAATAGTTATTGAAAATATGAAATAGTATGAAGGATAACTAGAATACATTTAAACAGTTCCCTAGACATTACTTTTTCTAAGAAAATGATTCACGCATAGGATGATTCATACATAGTTCACACCATAAATTAAAATATCCATTTTTCCCACTTAGACAAGCAAAAGATAAAACACATTAGCAAACTTTGTCTGAGCTATTCTTTTTATACATTTACTTTGTCATATGAATTTTAAAATTGGCTTGCCAAATTCTTTGAATAATCTTGTTGCTATTTTTAATTAGGCTAAATTGAATTACAGATAAATATTGAGTATTGATATTTACACAATATTGTGTTCCGAACTGAAAAACATGAAATCTAATGTATTCAATTTTTATATGCACTTTTTTATTTTTTTGGTATGCAGCTTAATGTCTTTCATATTCCTATAGCATTATTTAAGGCACTTGGTAGTTTTATTGTAGCTTTGTTTATTAATGTAAATGTTTTACCTAATTTTTAAACTGGTAATATCTAGGACATATGTAGGCAAATCATAATTTTTAATTGAGATCTGTCCATTTCAATGAACTCTCTTGCTTTAAATGCTACTTTTTTACATTGATCCTCTTAAATTTTCTACTAGGGGATTTTATTATCTATAAATAGTATCAGTTTTTTAACATTAAAATTCACATATTTTATATTTTCCATAGGAAAAAAAGATGGATCTATTTCACTGGATAAACAAAAGGAGAGTTTGAACTTCATTTTTATTTAAAAAAAATTAATGTGTTTTATTTATTTTTGAGGGACAGAGACAGAGTGAGCAGGGAAGAGTCAGAGAGAGAGGGAGATACAGAATCTGAAGACAGACTCCAGATTCTGAGCTAGCTGTCAGAACAGAGCCCAGTGCGTGGTTCAAACCCAGGAACCATGAGAGCATGACCTGAACGAAAGCCAACCACTCAACTGACTCAGCCACTCAGTTTCATTTTTAAATATGAAATTTATTTCAATAGATGTTGTAAATTATTTAAGTCAACAGTTTTCTTATAACAGATTTCAAATACAAGTGTCCATCTGGATTCTCTAATCTAATTCCAGTGTGCCTTGAGCAGTGTCAGAAGAGAGTCTAGAAACTTTATGAATAACTACAAGATTTTCAAGATGACAATTTAGACTATTTTGTGTTGTTAACTGAATATCAAATGGCGTGATAGCAGAAGACACAATGTACCATTAGCCTTTTCAGGAGACATTTATATAGCTCTGCATGCTCTCATAGACAATTGCCATAAAATTATAATCTCCAATGACCTTCTCTTGATATGACATCACTAAATATATTAGTACTTATCCAAAGCAGAAAAGGATATCTATATTTCTTATGCACTTTTTTTACTCAATTTTGTTTACATTCAAAAAAACATAATAGAATTTTTTTTCATCTATAGGAAGAAACTCATACCTCAAGACAATTTCCTAAGATAATGTCTCTAGGTGTTAGAATAGGTGAAGTTTGTGAATGGTTTTACACTCTCCTGCATCAGTTGTTTTATATACTATCTTTTCAGGATCTGAAGTCATACAGGAAAATTACTCCAAACCACTGGCCTATGCACTCCATTGGTATTGATTTCTTTCTCAGCAAAGGAAAGGGAGTGTGTCTTATACTGAATGCCCTAAAAATCATTTCTTCAGTAGAAAGAAAACCTTGCAGAACATTTGAAAAGACACTGTTGGTATAAAAGCTCTTTCTAAGCATATTTTCATTTTCAAAGAATTATTATGGATTTTCTATGTGGTCTCCTAGCTCAGGTGCTATAGCAGAACCATAGGCTAGATATTTTAACCAACAGATATTTTTATTTCTAACAGTTCTTGAGGCTGGGAAGTCAAGAATCAAGGCATTGGCAGATTTGGTGCTAGTGAGAGCCCCTGCGTTGGCTGGCACAGTTGGCTCTTTTCGGTTCTTTCCTGATGAAGAAAGCTCTGGTCTCTTTCACTTACTATAATGTCAATATTTCCATCTTGGGGTCCCCACCTTCATGATCTCATCGAAGCCTAATTACCTTACAAAGGCCTCACCTACAAATGCCATTGGTGCCAGAGTCCAGCTCCAGCAGGTCCAGGGCTCCCTGAAGGATGGACAGTGTCAGCGAAAGGGGGAGGGAATGAGAGAGCCTTGGCTTCCTTCTGCTCACCAGGCAGGCATCTCTGCACTGACCAGAGAGTCAGCTTTATTTATTGAAAAATGTATGGGGTATAAAACAGAAGTGGCAATTGCCTTAGACAATGATTTCTGATGACAAATTCTTTGTTATGTAAAAATTTCCCAGAACATATATTGGTAGAAACTCATGCATAATCTTTATCAATAGTGATTGACGTAGGTGACTAGATGCTTATCACACGGGGAAGGTATCTTTAGCATTCAAATAAAAGGCGATGTTTTTAGCTTAGCAACGGCAAGAATTAGTTCTTTGTAAGCAGGGGTCAGTAGCCTGTTTTCTCTAGGGGAAGAAAAACAGATTTCTTGGGAAATGTAATATTTGCTCCTATAATCACAAAAGAAGAAACTCCTATAAGCTCCTTCACAAGGTCTGATACCAGTCAACCAGGCACTATGGGGGTCGGTGCTCAAGCAAAAAGGAGTGAGTATAGATGTCAGTCACCATCTGACAGCGGGAGGCCCCTGCCTTGTAAACCAGCCATCCTGCAGAAATGGCTCCCAGCATTTGGAAGTTGGTGAAAGCAATTCAGTTCACAGCAAATGCTAAAAGGATTTAAAACATTTTTAGTGTTGAATATCATATAGATTCTTGATAGGCAATATTTTAGTTATTTTGATATTGATATTGATAATTTAGAGGGGAGCAAAAGTCATTGCTTGAAATAAAATTTTAATACACATTTTTGTCTATTAAAAAATCAAGTTTTGTGGCACCTGGTGGTTAGGGTGGTTAAGTGGCTGACTCTTGATTTTGGTTCAGGTAATATCTCCCAGTTTCGTGAGTTCAAGCCCCACATGGGCTCTGTGGTGACAGTGCAGAGCATGCTTGAGATTCTTCCTCTTTCACTGTACCTGCCCTGCTGGCATTCTCTCCGTCTCTCTCAAAATAAATAAATAAACTTAAAGAAATCAATTTTCATTATTGAACATAAAGATAAACAAAGAAAATAATGTCATCTGTAAATAAATGTTGCAGGATGTTGCTTTGCAATTTTTTATGCCTTCTCAAATGATACATTTCTGACTTCTTTGTAATTTAATTTTCATGTAATGTATAGTATTAAATATTTTATAAAATATTGCTTTTGATAGGTTCATAACATATCATTATTTACAGATTTCAACGTTTATGTAACCAGTCCCTCATATTTCACCTAATTATGTAAATTATTTAGTGGATGAAACTCAATTTAGACATCTTATTGAAGGTTGACTCAATTTTTATTATAAAGTAATTCTGAACTATATTGGACATAGCAGATATTACTGAGAGATTATTTATATATTGACTAATTAATGAATTAAAATTTATATTTATATAAAATCTACAAATATGTCTTTTACAGTTACAGCATCAATAGTGCCCAGTAATTGGAGTAGCCCTAGAAGTCAATGTCTATGAATGTGTATTCATCCATTATATTCATACATTATATATAAAAGTATATACATATCATATTGCTAATAATAGTGATAAAAGTGATGAGCACTCTATCTGAATTTTGAGTAACAGAAGAAAATAAACTATAGTTTAGGGATTGTATCGCTTAATGTGCTTTCTTGCTAAATGAATAGAATAGTGCTCAACAGTTGTGCATCATCTAACGTGTCTCATGTTACCTATCACATAGTCTTACCCCATTGTTTTCTGCTGTCCTTGTTTTCCTGGGTGTAACTGAAAAGCTCTTCAACCTGTTTTTCTACTTGTCAACAAAAAAGAATACCCCCTCAAGGATTACAAATCCAAGCCAACTGGACGAACAACTATCAACAACCAAATTCTTCAGTTTTTTGGTAGGACTGTAAATTGATACAGCAAATTGACTTGTCCCTAAGTGTCTGTGTGTAATTCACAAAATTATTACTAGAAAACTCTGACATTCCAGTCAATGTAATATCACTGTTCATGACTGATATTATCCACTTTGTAATTTGGGGAAATTGTGACTGAGACAGTTTATATAATTACATAAACATTGCATTGCTCATAAGTGGAAAGTCAATAATGTAAATCCTAGCCATAGAATAATTAAACAGAGAACACCAATTTCAGTTTTTCAAACATGGAATTCTAAATTTTGGATTTTATATTTTCTAAAGTTACCATGCTTTACGTGAACTTATGCATCTTATTACTGTATATTTGTACCTCAGGCCTATATGTCCTCATTTCGTTTATCCCTCAGTCCCTAACAACTATTATTTTAATCTCCAGTTCTGTGAGTTCAACTGTGTTTAGATTCTAGATAGAAATGAGATCATACAATATGTATCTTTCTGTATATGACTTATCTCAATTATCATAAACGTTTTCAGGTTCATCACATTTTTGCAAATGACAGGATTCGTTTTGAATATCCATTAGATGCATATACCAAATCTGTTTATTCATTCATCTATTGATAGACACTTGTTTCCATATTTTCAGTATTATTAATAGTGCTGCAATGAAGACGGAAGTTCAGATACCTCTTAAAGATCCTGATTTCATTTATTTTGGATATATACAGATGAGTGGGATTATTGGATAAGGTAGTTCTGTTCATAATTTTTTGAGGAACTGCCATTCTGTTTTTCATAATGGCTACACCAATTTACATTTTACCAGCAATGTTCAACGGTTCTCTCTTATACACACCCTCATCAACACTTGTTATCTCTTATCTTTTTGATAATAGCCATCCTAAGAGGTATAATGTCTCATCCTAGTTTTGATCATACTGTCTTGATGATTAGTAACGTTGAGGACTTTTCATGTTGCTGTTGTCCATTTGTAGGTTCTTTTTTTTTTAATTTTTAATAGTTTATTGTCAAACTGGTTTCCATACAACACACAGTGCTTTTCCCTACAAGTGCCCTCCTCCATCATCATCACCTCTTTCCCCCTCTCCCGCTTCCCCTTCAACCCACAGTTCGTTTTCAGTATTCAATAGTCTCTCAAGTTTTGCATCCCTCTCTCTCCCCAACTCTCTTTCCGTCTTCCCCTCCCCTTGGTCCTCCATTTGGTTTCTCCTTTTCTCCTGTTAGACCTATGAGTGCAAACATAAGGTATCTGTCCATCTCTGCCTGACTTATTTCGCTTAGCATGACACCCTCAAGGTCCATCCACTTTCCTACAAATGGTCAGATTTCAGTCTTCCTCATTGCCATGTTGTACTCCATTGTATATATATTTTTT